>NW_026294675.1:0-52500 GCF_026119805.1 Tympanuchus pallidicinctus
TTGTCATCGGCAGCGCCGTCCCGCCCTCGTCAGCCACTGATTGGACATCCGCACCTCCGTCCGGCCCTCATCAGCCTCTCATTGGTTATCAGCTCCGCCGTCCCGCCACCGCTAGCCTGTGATTGGTCGTCGGCAGTGCCATCCCGCCCTCCTGTGCCTCTCATTGGTGACCGACAGCGCTTTCCTGCCCTCATGTGCCACTCACTGGTCATCAGCAGCGCCGTCCTGCCCTTATTAGCCTCTCATTGGTCATCGGTAGCGCCTTCCCGCCCTCACCAGCCACTCACTTGTCACCGGCAGCGCCGTCCCGCCCTCGTCAGCCTGCGATTGGTCATCGGCCGCGCCTTCCCGCCCTCGTCAGCCTGCGATTGGTCATCGGCAGCGGCGCTGTCCCGCCTCATCAGGATCTCATTGGCCATCAGCAACGCCGTCCCGCCTCCGCTAGTTTGTGATTGGTCGTCGGCAGTGCTACCCTGCCCTCAAGTGCTTCTATTGGAGACCGACAGCGCCGTCCTACCCTCATGTGCCACTCTTTGGTCATGAGCAGCACCGTCCCTCCCCCGACAGCCTCCCATTGGTCACCGGCAGCGCCATCCCGCCGTCGCCAGCAACCTATTGGCCACGGCAGCACCTTCCCACCATCACCAGCCTCTCATTGGTCACCGGCAGCGCAGTCCTGCCCTCGTCAGCCTGTGATTGCACATCAGCAGCGCCTTCCCGCCCTCTTCAGCCTGTGATTGGTCATCGGCAGCGCCATCCCGCAGTCGTCAGCCTGCAATTGGTCATCGGCAGCGCCATCCCGCCAACGTCAGCCTGTGATTTGTCATCGGCAGGGCCGTCCCGCCCTCGTCAGCCTGTGGTTTGTCATCAGCAGCTCCGTCCCGCCCACGTCAGCCTGCGATTGGTCATCGGTAGCGGCGTCCCGCACACTTCAGCCTGTAATTGCTCATCGGCACCGTCGTCCCGCTCTCGTAAGCCTGCGATTGGACAGCGGCAGCGCTGTCCTGCCCACATCAGCCTGTGATTGGTCATCAGCAGCGCTGTCCTGCCCATGTCAGCATGTGATTGGACATCGGCAGCGCCGTCCGGCCCTCATCAGCCTCTCATTGGTCATCAGCACCGCCGTCGATGACCAGCGCTGCCGATGACCAACAACAGGCTGACGAGGGCGGGATGGCGTTGCCGATGACCAATCACAGGCTGACGAGGGCGGGATGGTGCTGCTGATGACCAATCACAGGGTGACGTTGGCGGGACGCCGCTGCCGATGACCAATCACAGGCTGACATGGGCGGGACGGCGATGCCGATGGCAAATCACAGGCTGAAGTGGGAGGGACGCCTCTGCAGACGATCACTCGCGGGCTGACGAGGGCGGGGCGGCACTGCCGATGACCAATCACAGGCTGACAAGGGCAGGACGGCGCTGCCGGTGATCAATGAGTGGCTGGCGAGGGCTGGAAGGCGCTGCCGATCACCAATCACAGGCTAGCGGGTGTGGGACAGCGGTGCTGATGACCAATGAGAGGCTGATGAGGGCAGGACGGTGCTGCCGATGACCAATCACAGGCTGACGAGGGCGGGACAGCGCTGCCGATGAGCAATTACAGGCTGACGAGGGAGGGACGGCGCTGCCGACGACCAATCGCAGGCTGACGAGGGCAGGACGGCGCTACCGATGAGCAATCACAGGCTGACAAGGGCGGCATGGCGCTGCTGGTGACCAATGAGTGGCTGGCGATGCCAGGACGGTGCTGCTGATGACGAATCACATGCTGAGGAGGGCGGGACGCCACTGCTGATAACCAACCGCAGGCTGACGAGGGCGGGATGGCACTGCTGGTGACCAATGAGTAGCTGGTTAGGGCGGGAATGCGCTGCCTGTCACCAGTGACTTTCTGGTGAGGGCGGGACGGCGGTGCCGATGCCCAATGACAGGCTGGTGGGGGTGGGAATTTGCTGCCGATGACCAATGAGAGGCTGATGAGGGTGGGACTGCGCTGCTGCTGACCAATCAAAGGCTGACGAGTGCGGGACAAAGCTGCTGATGACCAATCACACACTGACGAGGGCGGGACGGCGCAGCCGGTGACCAATGAGTGGCTGGCGAGGGCGGGAAGGCGCTGCCGATGACCAATGAGAGGCTGATGAGGGTGGGACTGCGCTACTGCTGCCCAATCGCAGGCTGACGTGTGCGGAACGGAGCTGCTGATGACCAATCACACACTGACGAGTTTGGGACGGCGCTGCCGATGACCACTGAGAGGCTGGCGTGGGCGGGATGGTGCTGCTGATGACCAATGAGTGTCACATGAGGGCAGGACTACGCTGTCGGTCACTAATCAGAGGCACATGAGGGCGGGATGGCGCTGCTGACGACCAATCACAGGCTGATGAGCCTGTGCCACTCATTGGTCATTGGCAGCGGCGTCCCGCCGACGTCAGCCTGTGATTTGTGATCGGCTGCGCTGTCCCGATTTCGTCAGCCTCTCATTGGTCATCGGCAACGCCTTCCCGCCCTCTCCAGCCACTCACTGGTCAACGGCAGTGCCGTCCCGCCCACGTCAGCACGCGAGTGGTCATCGGCCGTGGCGTCCCGCCATCGTCAGCCTGTATTTTGACATCGGCAGCGCCGTCCTGCCCTCGTCAGCCTGCGATTGGTCATCGGCAGCGCTGTCCCTCCTCATCCGCCTCTCATTGGTCATCAGTACCGCCGTCCCGCCATCGCTAGCCTGTGATTGGTCGTCGGCAGTGCCATCCCGCTCTCATGTGCCTCTCATTGGTAACCGACAGCGCCATCCTGCCCACATGTGCCACTCATTGGTCATCAGCAGCACCGTCCCGTCCCCGCCAGCCTGTGATTTGTCATAGGCAGTGCCATCCCTCCCTCGTCAGCCTGCGATTGGTCATCGGCAGCGCAGTCCCGCCCTCATCAGCTTCTCAATGGTCATCAGCAGCACCGTCCCGTCCCCGCCTACCTCTCATTGGTCATCGGCAGCGCCGTCCCGCCCTCACCAGAAACTCATTGGTCATCAGCAGCGCCGTCCCGCCCTCGTCAGCCTGCGACTGGTCGTCGGCAGCTGCGCCCCGCCCTCGTCAACTTGTGATTGGTCATCGGCAGCGCCGTCCCGCCCCCGCCATCATGTCGTTGGTCACCAGCCGCGACGTCCTGCACTCGTCAGCCTGTGATTGGTCATCGGCAGAGCCGTCCTGCCAACGTCAGCCTGTGATTTGTCATCGGCAGGGCCGTCCTGCCTTCGTCAGCCTGTGATTGGTCATTGGCAGCACCTTCCCGCCCTCTCCAGCCACTCATTGGTCACCGGCAGCGCCTTCCCGCCCTCGACAGCATGCGATTGGTCATCGGCAGCGCCGTCCCGCCCTAGTCAGTATGTAATTGGTCATCTGCAGCGCCGTCCCGCCCTCGTCAGCCTGCGATTGGTCATCGGCAGCGCCGTCCCGCCCTCGTCAGCCTGTGATTTGTCATCGGCAGCACTGTCCTGCCCTCTCCAGCCTCTCATTGATCATCTGCAGCGCCTTTTCGCCCTCGACAGCCACTCATTGGTCACCGACAGCGCCTTCCCGCCATCGCTATCCACTCATTGGTCACCGGCAGGGCCGTCCCTCCCTCGTCAGACTGTGATTGCTCTTCGGCAGTGCCATCCCCCCCTCATCAGCCTGCGATTGGACATCGGCAGCGCCGTTCCGTCGACGTCATCCTGTGATTGGTCTCCGGCAGGGCCGTCCCGCCTAATCAGCCTCTCATTGGTCATCAGCACCGCCGTCCCGCCCCCGCTAGCCTGCGATTGGTCTTTGGCTGTGCCATCCCGCCCTCATGTGCCTCTCATTGGTGACTGACAGCGCCGTCCTGTCATCATGTGCCACTCATTGGTCATCAGCAGCACCGTCCCGTCCTCGCCAGCCACTCATTGGTCACCGGCAGCGCTGTTCCGCCCTCGTCAGCCTGCGATTGGTCATCAGCTGCGTCGTCCCGCCCTCGTCAGCCTGAGATTGGTCACCGGCAGCGGCGTCCTGCCCTCATCTGCTACTCATTGGTCATCAGCACCGCCGCCCCGTCCCCGCCAGCCTCTTATTGGTCATCGGCAGAGCCGTCCCGCCCTCATCAGCCTCTCATTGGTCATCAGCTCCGCCGTCCCGCCCCCCCCTAGCCTGTTATTGGTGGTCGGCATTGCCAACCTGCCCACATGTTCTTTTCATTGGTGACCGACAGCGACCTCCTGCCCTCATGTGCCACTCGCTGGTCGTCCGCAGCACTGTCCCGCCCCCGCCAGCCTCTCATTACTCATCTGCAGCGCCGTCCCGCCCTCACCAGCCACTCACTTGTCACCGGCAGCACCGTCCCACCCTCGTCAGCCTGTGATTGGTCATCGGCAGTGCCGTCTAGCCCTCTTCAGACTGTGATAGGTCATCGGCAGCGCCGTCCCGCCCTCGTCAGCCCGCGATTGGTCATCGGCAGCGCCTTCCTGCCAACGTCAGCCTGCGATTTGTCATCGGCAGGGCCGTCCCGCCCTCGTCAGCATGTGATTGGTCATCAGCAGCTACGTCCCGCCCTCGCCAGCCACTCATTGGTCATTGGTAGCGCCGTCGCGCCCTAGTCAGCCAGTAATTGCTCATCGGCAGCGCCGTCCCGCCCTCGTCAGCCTGCGATTGGTCATCGGCAGCGCCGTCCCGCTCACGCTAGCTTGTGATTTGTCGTTGGCAGAGTCGTCCCGCCCTCATCAGCCTCTCATTGGTCATCAGCACCGCCGTCCCGCCCCCGCTAGCCTGTGATTGGTCGTCGGCAGTGACATCCCGCCCTCATGTGCCTCTCATTGGTGACCGACAACACCGTCCTGCTTTCATGTGCTACTCTTTGGCAATCAGCAGCACCATCCTGCCCACGCCAGCTACTCATTGGTCACCGGCAGCACCGTCCCGCCCTCGTCAGCCTGCGATTGGACAGCGGCAGCGCCGTCCCGCCCTCGTCAGCCTGTGATTTGTCATCGGCAGCGCCGTCCCGCCCTCGTCAGCCACTGATTGGACATCCGCACCTCCGTCCGGCCCTCATCAGCCTCTCATTGGTTATCAGCTCCGCCGTCCCGCCACCGCTAGCCTGTGATTGGTCGTCGGCAGTGCCATCCCGCCCTCCTGTGCCTCTCATTGGTGACCGACAGCGCTTTCCTGCCCTCATGTGCCACTCACTGGTCATCAGCAGCGCCGTCCTGCCCTTATTAGCCTCTCATTGGTCATCGGTAGCGCCTTCCCGCCCTCACCAGCCACTCACTTGTCACCGGCAGCGCCGTCCCGCCCTCGTCAGCCTGCGATTGGTCATCGGCCGCGCCTTCCCGCCCTCGTCAGCCTGCGATTGGTCATCGGCAGCGGCGCTGTCCCGCCTCATCAGGATCTCATTGGCCATCAGCAACGCCGTCCCGCCTCCGCTAGTTTGTGATTGGTCGTCGGCAGTGCTACCCTGCCCTCAAGTGCTTCTATTGGAGACCGACAGCGCCGTCCTACCCTCATGTGCCACTCTTTGGTCATGAGCAGCACCGTCCCTCCCCCGACAGCCTCCCATTGGTCACCGGCAGCGCCATCCCGCCGTCGCCAGCAACCTATTGGCCACGGCAGCACCTTCCCACCATCACCAGCCTCTCATTGGTCACCGGCAGCGCAGTCCTGCCCTCGTCAGCCTGTGATTGCACATCAGCAGCGCCTTCCCGCCCTCTTCAGCCTGTGATTGGTCATCGGCAGCGCCATCCCGCAGTCGTCAGCCTGCAATTGGTCATCGGCAGCGCCATCCCGCCAACGTCAGCCTGTGATTTGTCATCGGCAGGGCCGTCCCGCCCTCGTCAGCCTGTGGTTTGTCATCAGCAGCTCCGTCCCGCCCACGTCAGCCTGCGATTGGTCATCGGTAGCGGCGTCCCGCACACTTCAGCCTGTAATTGCTCATCGGCACCGTCGTCCCGCTCTCGTAAGCCTGCGATTGGACAGCGGCAGCGCTGTCCTGCCCACATCAGCCTGTGATTGGTCATCAGCAGCACTGTCCCGCCCCCGCCAGCCTCTCATTGGTCATCGGCAGCGCCTCCTGCCCTCGTCACACTGTGATTGGTCATCGGCAGCGGCGTCTGACCCACATCAGCCTGTGATTTGTCATCGGCAGCACTGGCCCGCACTTGTCAGCATGTGAATGCTCATCGGCAGCGCCGTCCCGCCCCCGCCAGCCTCTCATTGGTCTCCGGCAGCACCTTCCCGCACTCGCCAGCCACTGATTGGTCATCGGCAGCGGCGTCCCGCCCTCGTCAGCCTGTGATTGGTCATCGGCAGCGGCGTCCCTCCCACGTCAGCCCGTCATTTGTCATCGGCAGCGCCGTCCCACCCTCGTCAGCTTGTGATTGGTCATCGGCAGCGCCTTCCCGCCCTCATCAGCCTCTCATTGGTCATGAGCAACGCCGTCCTGCCCCCGCTAGCCTGTGATTAGTCGTCGGCAGTGTCATCCCGCCCGCATGTGCCTCTCATTGGTGAACGAAAGCGCCGTCCTGCCCTCATGTGCCACTCATTGGTCATCAGCAGCACCGTCCCGCTCCCTCCAGCCTCTCTTTGGTCATCGGCAGCGCCTTCTCGCCCTCGCCAGCGACTTATTGGTCACCGGTAGCGCCGTCCCGCCCTCGTCAGGCTGTGATTGCTCATCGGCAGCGCCGTCCCGCCCTCTTCAGCCTGTGATTGGTCATCGGCAACGCCATCCCGCCGTCGTCAGCCTGCTATTGGTCATCGGCAGTGCCATCCTGGCAACGTCAGCCTGTGATTTGTCATCGGCAGGGCCGTCCCGCCGTCGTCATCATGTGATTGGTCATCAGCAGCTCCGTCCCGCCCTCGCCAGCCACTCATTGGTCACCGGCAGCGCTGTCCCGCCCTCGTCAGCCTGTGATTAGTCATCAGCAGCGCCGTCCCGCCCACATCAGCCTGCGATTGGTCATCGGTAGCGGCGTCCCGCCCACTTCAGCCTGTAATTGCTCCTCGGCAGCGTCGTCCCGCCCTCGTAAGCCTGCGATTGGTCAGCGGCAGTGCTGTCCTGCCCACGTCAGCCTGTGATTGGTCATCAGCAGCGCTGTCCTGCCCACGTCAGCATGTGATTGGACATCGGCAGCGCCGTCCGGCCCCCATCATCCTCTCATTGGTCATCAGCACCGCTGTCCCGCCCTAGCTAGCCTGTGATTGGTCGTCGGCAGTGCCATCCCGCTCTCATGTGCCTCTCATGGGTGACCGACAGTGCCGTCCTGCCCTCATGTGCCACTCATTGGTCATCAGCAGCATTGTCCCGCCCCCGCCAGCCTCTCATTGGTCATCGGCAGCGCCTCCTGCCCTCACCCGCCCCTCATTGGTCACCGGCAGCGCCCTCCCGCCCTCGTCACACTGTGATTGGTCATCGGCAGCGGCGTCCGACCCACATCAGCCTGTGATTTGTCATCGGCAGCACCGGCCCGCACTTGTCAGCCTGTGAATGCTCATCGGCAGCGCCGTCCCGCCCCCGCCAGCCTCTCATTGGTCTCCGGCAGCACCTTCCCGCACTCGCCAGCCACTGATTGGTCATCGGCAGCGGCGTCCCGCCCTCGTCAGCCTGTGATTGGTCATCGGCAGCGGCGTCCCTCCCACGTCAGCCCGTCATTTGTCATCGGCAGCGCCGTCCCACCCTCGTCAGCTTGTGATTGGTCATAGGCAGCGCCTTCCCGCCCTCATCAGCCTCTCATTGGTCATGAGCAACGCCGTCCTGCCCCCGCTAGCCTGTGATTAGTCGTCGGCAGTGTCATCCCGCCCGCATGTGCCTCTCTCTCGCCAACGACTCATTGATCAACGGCAGAGCCGTCCCGCCCACGTCAGCACGCGAGTGCTCATCGTCAGCGGCGTCCCTCCATCGTCAGCCTTTGATTTGTCATTGGCATCGCCGTCCCGCCCTCACAAGCCACTCATTGTTCACCGGCAGCGCCGTCCCGCCAACATCAGCCTGTGTTTTTTCATCGGCAGCGGCGTCCCGCCCTCGTCAGCCTGTGATTGGTCATCGGCAGGGCCGTCCGGCCCTCATCAGCCTCTCATTGGTCATCAGCACCGCTGTCCCGCACCCGCTAGCCTGTGATTGGTGATCGGCAGCGCCTTCCAGCCCTCGCCAGCCACTTATTGGTCACCGGCAGCGCCGTCCCGCCCCCGTCAGCCTGTGATTGGTCATCGGCAGCGCCGCCCCGCCCTCGTCAGCCCACGAGTGATCGTCTGCAGAGGCGTCCCTCCCACTTCAGCCTGTGATTTGGCATCGGCAGCGCCGTCCCGCCATTGTCAGCCTGCAATTGTTCATCGGTAGCGCCGTCCCACCCTTGTCGGCCTGCGATAGGTAATCGGCAGCGGCGTCCCGCCCCCGCCAGCCTCTCATTATTCACCGGCAGCGCCTTCCCGCCCTAACCAGCCACTCATTGGTCACTGGAAGCGCCATCCCGACCTCGTCAGCCTGTGATTTGCCATCGGCATCGCCGTCCCACCCTCGTCAGCCTGTGATTGGTCATCGGCAGCGGCGTCCCGCCAACGTCACCCTGTGATTTGTCATCAGCAGCGCCGTCCCGCCCTCGTCAGCCTGTGATTGGTCATCGGCAGCGCTGGTCATCGACGGCGGTGCTGATGACCAATGAGAGGCTGATGAGGGCAGGACGGCACTGCCGATGACCAATCACAAGCTGACGTGGGCAGGACAGCGCTGCTGATGACCAATCACAGGCTGACATGGGCGGGACGGCGCTGCCGCTGTCCAATCGCAGGCTTATGAGGGCGGGACGGCGCTGCCAATGAGCAATTACTGGCTGAAGTGTGCGGGACGCCGCTACCGATGACCAATCGCAGGCTGACGAGGGCGGGACAGCGCTGCCGGTGACCAATGAGTGGCTGGCGAGGGCGGGACGGAGCTGCTGATGACCAATCACATGATGACGACGGCGGGACGGCCCTGCCGATGACAAATCACAGGCTGACGTTGCCAGGATGGCGCTGCCGATGACCAATAGCAGGCTGACGACGGCGGGATGGCGTTGCCGATGACCAATCACAGGCTGAAGAGGGCGGGACGGCGCTGCCGATGAGCAATCACAGCCTGACGAGGGCGGGACGGCGCTGCCGGTGACCAATGAGTAGCTGGTTAGGGCGGGAATGCGCTGCCTGTCACCAATGACTTTCTGGTGAGGGCGGGACGCTGCTGTCGGTCACTAATCAGAGGCACATGAGGGCGGGATGGAACTGCCGACGACCAAACACAGGCTAGCGGGGGCGGGATGGCGCTGCCGATGAGAAATCACAGGCTGACGTGGGCGGGACGCCGCTGCCGATGACCAATCGCAGGCTGCCGAAGGCGGGACGGCGCTGCCGGTGACCAATCACATGCTGACGAGGGCGGGACGGCGCTGCAGGTGACCAATGAGTGGATGGCGAGGGCGGGAAGACACTGCCGATGACCAATGAGAGGCTGGAGGGGGCGGGACGGTGCTGCTGATGATCAATGAGTGGCACATGAGGGCAGGATGGCGCAGTCGGTCACCAATGGAAGGCACATGAGGGCGGGATGGCACTGCCGACGACCAATCACTGGCTAGCGGGGGCGGGACGGCGGTGCTGATGACCAATGAGGGGCTGTCGAGGGCTGGACGGCGCGGCTGGTGACAAATCACAGGCTGACGTGGGCGGGACGGCGCTGCCGGTAACCAATGAGTGGCTGGAGAGGGCGGGAAGGCGCTGCCGATGACCAATGAGAGGCTGGCGGATGCGAGACGGTGCTGCTGATGACCAATCACAGGCTATCGGGGGCGGGACAGCGCTGCCGATGACCAATCACAGGCTGATGAGCCTGTGCCACTCATTGGTCATTGGCAGCGGCGTCCCACTAACGTCAGCCTGTGATTTGTCATCTGCAGCGGCGTCCCGCCGGAGTCAGCCTGTGATTTGTCATCGGCTACGCTGTCCCGATCTCGTCAGCCTCTCACTGGTCATCGGCAGCGCCGTTCCGCCCACACCAGCCGCTCTTTGGTCACCGGCAGCGTCTTCCAGCCCTTGCCATACATTCATTGGTCACCGGCAGCCTTGTCCCGCCCTCGTCAGCCTGTGATTAAGATCGGCTGCGCCGTCCCGCCCATGTCAGCCTGTGATTTGTCATTGGCAGCGCCGTCCCGCCCTCACAAGCCACTCATTTGTCACCGGCAGTGCCTTCCCGCCCTCGCCAGCCACTCATTGGTCACCGGCAGCGCTGTCCCGCCCTCGTCAGCCTGTGATTGGTCACCGGCAGCGCTGTCCTGCACTCGTCAGCCTGTGATTGGTCATCGGCAGCGACGTCCCGCCCTCTTCAGCCTCTCATTAGTCATCAGCACCGCTGTTCCGCTCCCGCTAGCCTGTGATTGGTCGTCAGCAACGCCATCCCGCCCTCATGTGCCTCTCATTGGTGACCGACAGCGCCGTCCTGCCTCATGTGCCACTCATTGGTCATCAGCAGCACCGTCCCGCCCCCGTCAGCCTGTGATTGGTCATCGGCAGAGGCCTCCCACCCCAGTCAGCCTGTAATTGCTCATCGGCAGCGGTGTCCCGCCCACGTCAGCCTGTGATTTGTCATCGGCAGCGCCATCCCGCCCCCGCTAGCTTGTGTTTGGTCGTCGGCAGTGCCATCCCGCCCTCATGTGCCTCTCATTGGTGACCGACAGCGCCGTTCTTCATCATGTGTCACTGATTTGTCATCAGCAGCACCGTCCCGCCCTCGCAAGCCTCTCATTGGTCATCGGCAGCGTCTTCCCGCTCTCACCAGCCACGCCACTCATTGGTCACCGGCAGCACCTTCCCACCATCGCCAGCCTCTCATTGGTCACTGGAAGCGCCTTTCCACCATCGCCAGCCTTTCATTGGTCACCTCAGCGCCGTCCCTCCCTCGTCAGCCTGTGATTGGTCATTGGCAGCGGTGTCCCGCCCACGTCAGCCTGTGATTTGTCATCGGCAGCGCCATCCGCCCCCGCTAGCCTGTGATTGGTCATCGGCAGTGCCATCTCGCCCTCATGTGCCTCGCATTGGTGATGAACAGCGCCGTCCTTCCTCATGTGCCACTCATTGGTCATCAGCAGCATCGTCCCGCCCTCGCAAACCTCTCATTGGTCATCGGCAGCGCCTTCCCGCTCTCACCAACCACTCATTGGTCACCGGCAGCGCCTTCCCACAATCGCCAGCCTCTCATTGGTCACCGGCAGCGCCTTTCCACCATCGCCAGCCTTTCATTGGTCACCCGCATCGCCGTCCCGCCCTCGTCAGCCTGTGATTGTTCATCGTCAGCGCCGTCCCGCCCTTGTCGGCTTGCGATCGGTAACCGGCAGCGGCGTCCCGCCCCCGCCAGCCTGTCATTGGTCATCGGCAGCGCCGTCCCGCCCTCACCAGAAACTCAATGGTCACCTGCAGCGCCTTCCCGCCCTCACCAGAAACTCAATGGTCACCTGCAGCGCCTTCCCGCCCTCACCAGCCACTCATTGGTCACCGGACGCACCATCCCGCCCTCGTCAGCGTGTGATTGGCCATCCGCAGCACCATCCCGCCCACGTCAGGCTTTGATTTGTCATCGGCAGCGCCGTCTCGCCCTCGTCAGCCACTCATTGGTCATCGGCAGTGCTGTCCCGCCTCATCAGCCTCTCATTGGTCATCAGTACCGCCGTCCCTCCCCCGCTAGCCTGTGATTGGTCGTCGGCAGTGACATCCTGCCCTGATGTGCCTCTCATTGGTGGCCGACAGCGCTATCCTGCCCACATGTGCCACTCATTGGTCATCAGTAGCACCGTCCCGTCCCCACCAGCCACTCATTGGTCACCGGCAGCGCCGTCCCGCTCTCGACAGCCTGTGATTGGTCATCGGCAGTGCCATCTCGCCCTCATCAGCCTGCGATTGGTCATTGGCAGCGGCGTCCCACCCTCGTCAGGCTGTGATTGGTGATCGGCATCGCCATCCCGCCCTCGTTAGCCTGTGATTGGTCATCGGCAGCACCTTCCCGCCCTCATCAGCCTCTCCTTGGTCATCAGCACCGCCGTCCCGCCCCGCTAGCCTGTTATTGGTCGTCGGCAGTGCCATCCCACCCTCATGTGCCTCTCATAGGTGACGGACAGCGCCGTCCTGCCCTCATGTGCCACTCATTGGTCATCAGCAGCACCGTCCCGCCCCCGCTAGCCTCTCATTGGTCATCTGCAGCGCATTCCCGCCCTCGCCAGCGATTCATTGGTCAATGGCAGCGCCGTCCCGCCCACGTCACCACGCGAGTGGTCATCGTCAGCGGCGTCCCGCCATCGTCAGCCTGTGATTGGTCATTGGCAGCGCCTTCCCGCCCTCACCAGCCACTCATTGTTCACTGGCAGCGCTGTCCCACCCTCGTCAGCCTGTGATTTGTCATCGGCAGCGCCTTCCCACCCTCGCCAGATACTCATTGGTCACCGGAAGCGCCGTCCTGCCGTCAGCAGCCTCTCATTGGTCACCGGCAGCGCCGTCCCGACCCCGCTAGCCTGTGATTGGTCGTCAGCAGCGCCGTCCCGTCCTCATGTGCCTCTCATTGGTGACCGACAGCGATGTCCTGCCCTCATGTGCCACTCATTGGTCATCAGCACCGCCGTCCCGCCCCCGCTAGCCTGTGATTGGTTGTCAGCAGTGCCATCCCACCCTCATGTGCCTCTCATTGGTGACCGACTGCGCAGTCCTGCCCTCATGTGCCACTCTTTGGTCATCAGAAGCAGCGTCCCGCCCCCGCCAGCCTCTCTTTGGTCATCGGCAGCACCTTCCCGCTCTCACCAGCCACTCATTGGTCACCGGCAGCGCTGTCCCGCCCTCGTCAGCATGTGAGTGGTCACCGGCAGCACCGTTTCGCCCTTGTCAGCCTGTGATTTGACGTCGGCAGCGTCGTACCGCCCTCATCAGTCTCTCATTGATCATGAGAACCGCCATCCCGCCCCTGCTAGCCTGTGATTGGTCGTCGGCAGTGCCGTCCCGACCTCGTCAGCCTGTGATTTGTCATCGGCAGCGCCATCCCGCCCCCGCTAGCATGTGATTGGTCGTCAGCAGTGCCATCCCGCCCTCATGTGCCTCTCATTGGTGACCGAAAGCGCCGTCCTGTACTCATGTGCCACTCATTGGTCATCAGCAGCATTGTCCCGCCCTCGCAAGCCTCTCATTGGTCACCGGCAGCGCCTTACCCCCATCGCCATACACTCATTGGTCACCAGCACCGCCGTCCCGCCCTCGTCAGCCTGTGATTGGTCATCGGCTGCGCCTTCCCGCCCTCG
The DNA here is from genome assembly GCF_026119805.1 of Tympanuchus pallidicinctus. Taxonomy (NCBI): domain Eukaryota; kingdom Metazoa; phylum Chordata; class Aves; order Galliformes; family Phasianidae; genus Tympanuchus; species Tympanuchus pallidicinctus. The sequence continues at coordinate 13,307 of NW_026294675.1, forward strand.
TCAGCCACTCATTGTTCATCGGCAGAGCTGTCCCGCTTCACCAGCCTCTCATTGGTCATCAGTACCGCCATCCCGCCCTGGCTAGCCTGTGATTGGTCTTCGGCAGTGCCATCCTGCCCTCACCTGCCTCTCATTGGTGGCCGACAGCGCCATCCTGCCCACATGTGCCTCTCATTGGTCATCAGCAGCGCCTTCCCGCCCTCGCCAGCCACTCATTGGTCACCGGCAGCGCTGTCCCGCCGTCGTCAGCCAGTGATAGGTCATCGGCAACGCCGTCCCGCCCTCATCAGCCTCTCATTGGTCATCAGCACCACCGTCCCGACCCCGCTAGCCTGTGATTGGTCATCGGCAGCGCCTTCCCGCCCTCACCAGAAACTCATTGGCCACCGGCAGTGCCAGCCCACCCTCGTCAGCCTGTGATTTGTCATCGGCAGCGCATCCTTTCCTCGGCGGCCTGCGATTGGTCATCAGCAGCGCCGTCCCGCCCTCGGCGGCTTGCGATTGGTCATCGGCAGCGCCGTCCCGCCCTCATCAGCCTCTCATTGGTCATCAGCACCGCCGTCCTGCCCCCGCTAGCCTGTGATTGGTGGTCAGCAGTGCCATCCCACCCTCATGTGCCTCTCATTGGTGACCGACTGCGCAGTCCTGCCCTCATGTGCCACTCTTTGGTCATCAGAAGCAGCGTCCCGCCCCCGCCAGCCTCTCTTTGGTCATCGGCAGCACCTTCCCGCTCTCACCAGCCACTCATTGGTCACCGGCAGCGCTGTCCCGCCCTCGTCAGCATGTGAGTGGTCACCGGCAGCACCGTTTCGCCCTTGTCAGCCTGTGATTTGACGTCGGCAGCGTCGTACCGCCCTCATCAGCCTCTCATTGATCATGAGAACTGCCATCCCGCCCCCACTAGCATGTGATTGGTCGTCAGCAGTGCCATCCCGCCCTCATGTGCCTCTCATTGGTGACCAACAGCGCCGTCCTGCCTCATGTGCCACTCATTGGTCATCAGCAGCATTGTCCCGCCCTCGCAAGCCTCTCATTGGTCACCGGCAGCGCCTTACCCCCATCGCCAGCCTCTCATTGGTCACCAGCACCGCCGTCCCGCCCTCGTCAGCCTGTGATTGGTCATCGGCAGCGCCGTCCCGCCCTTGTCAGCCTGTGATTGGTCATCGGCTGCGCCTTCCCGCCCTCGTCAGCCACTCATTGTTCATCGGCAGAGCTGTCCCGCTTCACCAGCCTCTCATTGGTCATCAGTACCGCCATCCCGCCCTGGCTAGCCTGTGATTGGTCTTCGGCAGTGCCATCCTGCCCTCACCTGCCTCTCATTGGTGGCCGACAGCGCCATCCTGCCCACATGTGCCTCTCATTGGTCATCAGCAGCGCCTTCCCGCCCTCGCCAGCCACTCATTGGTCACCGGCAGCGCTGTCCCGCCGTCGTCAGCCTGTGATTGGTCACCGGCAGCGCAGTACAGCCCTCGACAGCCTGTGATTGGTCATCGGCAGCGCCGTCCCGCCCTCATCAGCCTCTCATTGGTCATCTGCACCTCCGTCCAACCCCGCTAGCCTTTTATTGGTCGTGGACAGTGCCATCCCGCCCTCATGTGCCTCTCATTGGTGACGGACAGCGCCGTCCTGCCCTCATGTGCCACTCATTGGTCATCAGCACTGCCGTCCCGCCCCCGATAGCCTGTGATTGGTCATCAGCAGCACCGTCCCGCCGCCGCCAGCCTCTCATTGGTCATCGGCAGCGCGGTCCCGCCCACGTCAGCCTGTGATTGGTCATCGGCAGCGCCGTCCTGCCCCAGTCACCATGTAATTGCTCATCGGCAGCGCCTTCCCGCCCTCGGCAGCCTGCGATTGGTCATCGGAAGCGGCGTCCCGCCCCTGCTAGCCTGTGATTGCTCATCGGCTGTGCCATCCCGCCATCATGTGCCACTCATTGGTCATCAGCAGAACCGTCCCGCCCTCGCAAGCCTCTCACTTGTCATCGGCAGCGTCTTCCCAGCATCGTCAGCCTCTCATTGGTCACCGGCAGCGCCTTTCCACCATCGCCAGCCTTTCAATGGTCATCGGCAGCGCCGTCCCGCCCCCGTCAGCCTGCGATTGGTCATCGGCAGCGGCGTCCCGCCCACGTCAGCCTGTGATTGGTCATCGGCAGCACCGTCCCGCCCATGTCAGCCTTTGATTTGTAATCGGCAGCGCCGTCCCGCCCTCGTCACCCTGCGATTGGTCATTGGCAGCGGCGTCCCACCCTCATCAGGCCTCTCATTGGTCATCAGCACCGCCGTCCCGCCCCGCTAGCCTGTGATTGGTTGTCAGCAGTGCCATCCCGCCCTCATGTGCCTCTCATTGGTGACCGACTGCGCAGTCCTGCCCTCATGTGCCACTCTTTGGTCATCAGAAGCAGCGTCCCGCCCCCGCCAGCCTCTCTTTGGTCATCGGCAGCACCTTCCCGCTCTCACCAGCCACTCATTGGTCACCGGCAGCGCTGTCCCGCCCTCGTCAGCATGTGAGTGGTCACCGGCAGCACCGTTTCGCCCTTGTCAGCCTGTGATTTGACGTCGGCAGCGTCGTACCGCCCTCATCAGCCTCTCATTGGTCATCAGCACCGCCGTCCCGCCCCGCTAGCCTGTGATTGGTCGTCAGCAGTGCCATCCCGCCCTCATGTGCCTCTCATTGGTGACGGACAGCGCCGTCCTGCCCTCATGTGCCACTCATTGGTCATCAGCAGCATTGTCCCGCCCTCGCAAGCCTCTCATTGGTCACCGGCAGCGCCTTACCCCCATCGCCATACACTCATTGGTCACCAGCACCGCCGTCCCGCCCTCGTCAGCCTGTGATTGGTCATCGGCTGCGCCTTCCCGCCCTCGTCAGCCACTCATTGTTCATCGGCAGAGCTGTCCCGCTTCACCAGCCTCTCATTGGTCATCAGTACCGCCATCCCGCCCTGGCTAGCCTGTGATTGGTCTTCGGCAGTGCCATCCTGCCCTCACCTGCCTCTCATTGGTGGCCGACAGCGCCATCCTGCCCACATGTGCCTCTCATTGGTCATCAGCAGCGCCTTCCCGCCCTCATCAGCCTCTCATTGGTCACCAGCACCGCCGTCCCGACCCCGCTAGCCTTTTGTTGGTCGTGGACAGTGCCATCCCGCCCTCATGTGCCTCTCATTGGTGATGGACAGCGCCGTCCTGCCCTCATGTGCCACTCATTGGTCATCAGCACTGCCGTCCCGCCCCCGATAGCCTGTGATTGGTCATCAGCAGCACCGTCCCGCCGCCGCCAGCCTCTCATTGGTCATCGGCAGCGCCGTCCCGCCCACGTCAGCCTGTGATTGGTCATCGGCAGCGCCGTCCTGCCCCAGTCACCATGTAATTGCTCATCGGCAGCGCCTTCCCGCCCTCGGCAGCCTGCGATTGGTCATCGGAAGCGGCGTCCCGCCCCTGCTAGCCTGTGATTGCTCATCGGCTGTGCCATCCCGCCATCATGTGCCACTCATTGGTCATCAGAAGCAGCGTCCCGCCCCCGCCAGCCTCTCTTTGGTCATCGGCAGCACCTTCCCGCTCTCACCAGCCACTCATTGGTCACCGGCAGCGCTGTCCCGCCCTCGTCAGCATGTGAGTGGTCACCGGCAGCGCCGTTTCCCGCCCTCGTCACCCTGCGATTGACGTCATTGGCAGCGGCGTCCCACCCTCGTCAGGCTGTGATTGGTGATCGGCATCGCCATCCCGCCCTCGTTAGCCTGTGATTGGTCATCGGCAGCGCCGTCCCGCCCACGTCAGCCTGTGATTGGTCATCGGCAGCACCGTCCCGCCCACGTCAGCCTGTGATTTGTAATCGGCAGCACCGTCTCGCCCTCGTCAGCCTCTTATTGGTCATCGGCAGCGCCGTCCCACCCTTGTCAGCCTGTGATTGTTCATCGTCAGCGCCGTCCCGCCCTTGTCGGCTTGCGATCGGTAACCGGCAGCGGCGTCCCGCCCCCGCCAGCCTGTCATTGGTCATCGGCAGCGCCGTCCCGCCCTCACCAGAAACTCAATGGTCACCTGCAGCGCCTTCCCGCCCTCACCAGAAACTCAATGGTCACCTGCAGCGCCTTCCCGCCCTCACCAGCCACTCATTGGTCACCGGACGCACCATCCCGCCCTCGTCAGCCTGTGATTGGCCATCCGCAGCACCGTCCCGCCCACGTCAGGCTTTGATTTGTCATCGGCAGCGCCGTCTCGCCCTCGTCAGCCACTCATTGGTCATCGGCAGTGCTGTCCCGCCTCATCAGCCTCTCATTGGTCATCAGTACCGCCGTCCCTCCCCCGCTAGCCTGTGATTGGTCGTCGGCAGTGCCATCCCGCCCTCATGTGCCTCTCATTGGTGGCCGACAGCGCTATCCTGCCCACATGTGCCACTCATTGGTCATCAGTAGCACCGTCCCGTCCCCACCAGCCACTCATTGGTCACCGGCAGCGCCGTCCCGCCCTCGACAGCCTGTGATTGGTCATCGGCAGCGCCGTCCCACCCTTGTCAGCCTGTGATTGTTCATCGTCAGCGCCGTCCCGCCCTTGTCGGCTTGCGATCGGTCATCGGCAGCGCCGTCCCGCCCTCACCAGAAACTCAATGGTCACCTGCAGCCCCTTCCCGTCCTCACCAGCCACTCATTGGTCACCGGACGCACCATCCCGCCCTCGTCAGCCTGTGATTGGCCATCCGCAGCACCATCCCGCCCACGTCAGGCTTTGATTTGTCATCGGCAGCGCCGTCTCGCCCTCGTCAGCCACTCATTGGTAATCGGCAGTGCTGTCCCGCCTCATCAGCCTCTCATTGGTCATCAGTACCGCCGTCCCTCCCCCGCTAGCCTGTGATTGGTCGTCGGCAGTGACATCCTGCCCTGATGAGCCTCTCATTGGTGGCCGACAACGCCATCCTGCCCACATGTGCCACTCATTGGTCATCAGTAGCACAGTCCCGTCCCCACCAGCCACTCATTGGTCACCGGCAGCGCCGTCCCGCCCTCGTCAGCCTGTGATTGGTCATCGGCAGCGCCGTCCCGCCCTCGACAGCCTGTCATTGGTGATCGGCATCGCCATCCCGCCCTCGTTAGCCTGTGATTGGTCATCGGCAGCGCCTTCCCGCCCTCATCAGCCTCTCCTTGGTCATCAGCACCGCCGTCTCGTCCCGCTAGCCTGTTATTGGTCGTCGGCAGTGCCATCCCATCCTCATGTGCCTCTCATTGGTGACGGACAGCGCCGTCCTGCCCTCATGTGCCACTCATTGGTCATCAGCAGCACCGTCCCGCCCCCGCTAGCCTCTCATTGGTCATCTGCAGCGCATTCCCGCCCTCGCCAGCGACTCATTGGTCTATGGCAGCGCCGTCCCGCCCACGTCACCACGCGAGTGGTCATCGTCAGCGGCGTCCCGCCATCGTCAGCCTGTGATTGGTCATTGGCAGCGCCTTCCCGCCCTCACCAGCCACTCATTGTTCACTGGCAGTGCTGTCCCACCCTCGTCAGCCTGTGATTTGCCATCGGCAGCGCCTTCCCACCCTCGCCAGATACTCATTGGTCATCGGAAGCGCCGTCCTGCCGTCGGCAGCCTCTCATTGGTCACCAGCACCGCCGTCCCACCCCGCTAGCCTGTGATTGGTCGTCAGCAGCGCCATCCCGTCCTCATGTGCCTCTCATTGGTGACCGACAGCGATGTCCTGCCCTCATGTGCCACTCATTGGTCATCAGCACCGCCGTCCTGCCCCCGCTAGCCTGTGATTTGTTGTCAGTAGTGCCATCCCGCCCTCATGTGCCTCTCATTGGTGACCGACTGCGCAGTCCTGCCCTCATGTGCCACTCATTGGTCATCAGCAGCATTGTCCCGCCCTCGCAAGCCTCTCATTGGTCACCGGCAGCGCCTTACCCCCATCGCCAGCCTCTCATTGGTCACCAGCACCGCCGTCCCGCCCTCGTCAGCCTGTGATTGGTCATCGGCAGCGCCGTCCCGCCCTTGTCAGCCTGTGATTGGTCATCGGCTGCGCCTTCCCGCCCTCGTCAGCCACTCATTGTTCATCGGCAGAGCTGTCCCGCTTCACCAGCCTCTCATTGGTCATCAGTACCGCCATCCCGCCCTGGCTAGCCTGTGATTGGTCTTCGGCAGTGCCATCCTGCCCTCACCTGCCTCTCATTGGTGGCCGACAGCGCCATCCTGCCCTCATGTGCGTCTCATTGGTCATCAGCAGCGCCTTCCCGCCCTCGCCAGCCACTCATTGGTCACCGGCAGCGCTGTCCCGCCGTCGTCAGCCAGTGATAGGTCATCGGCAACGCCGTCCCGCCCTCATCAGCCTCTCATTGGTCATCAGCACCACCGTCCCGACCCCGCTAGCCTGTGATTGGTCATCGGCAGCTCCTTCCCGCCCTCACCAGAAACTCATTGGCCACCGGCAGTGCCAGCCCACCCTCGTCAGCCTGTGATTTGTCATCGGCATCGCATCCCTCCCTCGGCGGCCTGCGATTGGTCATCAGCAGCGCAGTCCCGCCCTCGGCGGCTTGCGATTGGTCATCGGCAGCGCCGTCTCGCCCTCATCAGCCTCTCATTGGTCATCAGCACCGCCGTCCCACCCCGCTAGCCTGTGATTGGTCGTGGACAATGCCATCCCGCCCTCATGTGCCTCTCATTGGTGACGGACAGCGCCGTCCTGCCCTCATGTGCCACTCATTGGTCATCAGCACTGCCGTCCCGCCCCCGATAGCCTGTGATTGGTCATCAGCAGCACCGTCCCGCCGCCACCAGCCTCTCATTGGTCATCGGCAGCGGCGTCCCGCCCACGTCAGCCTGTGATTGGTCATCGGCAGCGCCGTCCTGCCCCAGTCACCATGTAATTGCTCATCGGCAGCGCCTTCCCGCCCTCGGCAGCCTGCGATTGGTCATCGGAAGCGGCGTCCCGCCCCTGCTAGCCTGTGATTGCTCATCGGCTGTGCCATCCCGCCATCATGTGCCACTCATTGGTCATCAGCAGAACCGTCCCGCCCTCGCAAGCCTCTCACTTGTCATCGGCAGCGTCTTCCCAACATCGTCAGCCTCTCATTGGTCACCGGCAGCGCCTTTCCACCATCGCCAGCCTTTCAATGGTCATCGGCACCGCCGTCCCGCCCACGTCAGCCTGTGATTGGTCATCGGCAGCGGCGTCCCGCCCACGTCAGCCTGTGATTGGTCATCGGCAGCACCGTCCCGCCCACGTCAGCCTTTGATTTGCAATCGGCAGCACCGTCTCGCCCTCGTCAGCCTCTCCTTGGTCATCGGCAGCGCCGTCCCAGCCTTGTCAGCCTGTGATTGTTCATCATCAGCGCCGTCCCGCCCTTGTCGGCTTGCGATCGGTAACCGGCAGCGGCGTCCCGCCCCCGCCAGCCTGTCATTGGTCATCGGCAGCGCTGTCCCGCCCTCACCAGAAACTCAATGGTCACCTGCAGCGCCTTCCCGCCCTCACCAGCCACTCATTGGTCACCGGAAGCGCCATCCCGCCATCGTCAGCCTGTGATTGGCCATCCGCAGCACAGTCCCGCCCACGTCAGGCTTTGATTTGTCATCGGCAGCGCCGTCTCGCCCTTGTCAGCCACTCATTGGTCATCGGCAGCGCCGTCCCAACTCATCAGCCTCTCATTGGTCATCAGTACCGCCATCCCTCCCCCGCTAGCCTGTGATTGGTCTTCGGCAGTGACATCCTGCCCTGATGTGCCTCTCATTGGTGGCCGACAGCGCCATCCTGCCCACATGTGCCACTCATTGGTCATCAGTAGCACCGTCCCGTCCCCACCAGCCACTCATTGGTCACCGGCAGCGCCGTCCCACCCTCGGCAGCCTGTGATTGGTCGTCGGCAGTGTCATCCCGCCCTCATGTGCCTCTCATTGGTGACCGAAAGCGCCGTCCTGCCCTCATGTGCCATTCATTGGTTATCAGCAGCACCGTCCCGCTCCTTCCAGCCTCTCTTTGGTCACCGCCAGCGCCGTCCCGCCCTCGTCAGGCTGTGATTGCTCATCGGCAGCGCCGTCCCGCCCTCTTCAGCCTGTGATTGGTCATCGGCAACGCCATCCCGCCGTCGTCAGCCTGCTATTGGTCATCGGCAGCGCCATCCTGGCAACGTCAGCCTGTGATTTGTCATCGGCAGGGCCGTCCCGCCGTCGTCATCTCATTGGTCATCAGTACCGCCGACCCGCCATCGCTAGCCTGTGATTGGTCGTCGGCAGTGCCATCCCGCTCTCATGTGCCTCTCATTGCATGTGCCACTCATTGGTCATCAGCAGCTCCGTCCCGCCCTCGCCAGCCACTCATTGGTCACCGGCAGCGCTGTCCCGCCTTCGGCAGCCTGCGATTGGTCATCGGCAGCGCAGTCCCGCCCTCATCAGCTTATCACTGGTCATCAGCAGCACCGTCCCGTCCCCGCCTACCTCTCAGTGGTCATCGGCAGCGCCGTCCCGCCCTCACCAGAAACTCATTGGTCATCAGCAGCGCCGTCCCGCCCTCGTCAGCCTGCGACTGGTCGTCGACAGCGGCGCCCCGCCCACCTCAGCCTGTGATTGGTCGTCGGTAGCGCCGTCCCGCCCTCGCCATCATATCGTTGGTCACCAGCCGCGACGTCCCGCCACGTCAGCCTGTGATTGGTCATCGGCAGCGCCATCTCACCCTCGTCAGCCACTCATTGATCACCGGCAGTGCCTTCCCGCCCTTGGCAGCATGCGATTGGTCATCGGCAGCGCCGTCCCGCCCTAGTCAGTATGTAATTGGTCATCGGCATAGCCGTCCCGCCCTCGTCAGCCTGCGATTGGTCATCGGCAGCGCCGTCCCACCCTCGTCAGCCTGTGATTTGTCATCGGCAGCACTGTCCCGCCCTCTCCGGCCTCTCATTGATCATCTGCAGCGCCTTTTCGCCCTCGACAGCCACTCATTGGTCACCGGCAGCGCATTCCCGCCATCGCCATCCACTCATTGGTCACCGGCAGGGCCGTCCCTCCCTCGTCAGCCTGTGATTGCTCTTCGGCAGTGCCGTCCCCCCCTCGTCAGCCTGCGATTGGACATAGGCAGCACCGTTCCGTCGACGTCAGCCTGTGATTGGTCATTGGCAGGGCCGTCCCGCCTAATCAGACTCTCATTGGTCATCAGCAGCACCGTCCCGCCCCAGCCAGCCTCTCATTGGTCACCGGCAGCGCCTTCCCGCTCTCACCAGCCTCTCATTGGTCATCAGCACCGCCAATCCGCACCCGCTAGCCTGCGATTGGTCTTTGGCTGTGCCATCCCGCCCTCATGTGCCTCTCATTGGTGACTGACAGCACCGTCCTGTCCTCATGTGCCACTCATTGGTCATCAGGAGCACCGTCCCGTCCTCGCCAGCCACTCATTGGTCATCAGCACCGCCGCCCCGTCACCGCCAGCCTCTTATTGGTCATCGGCTGCGGCGTCCTGCCCTCATCAGCCTCTCATTGGTCATCAGCTCCGTTGTCCCGCCCCCCCCAGCCTGTTATTGGTGGTCGGCATTGCCAACCCTCCCTCATGTTCTTCTCATTGGTGACCGACAGTGACCTCCTGCCCTCATGTGCCACTCACTGGTCGTCCGCAGCAATGTCCCGCCCCCGCCAGCCTCTCATTACTCATCTGCAGAGCCGTCCAGCCCTCACCAGCCACTCATTGGTCCCCGGCAGCGCCGTCCCGCCCTCGTCAGCCTGTGATTTGTCATCGGCAGCGCCGTCCCGCCCTCATCAGCTTGTGATTGGTCGTCGGCAGTGCCATCTCGGCCTCATGTGCCTGTCATTGGTGACCGACAGCGCAGTCCTGCCCTCATGTGCCACTCTTTGGTCATCAGCAGCACCCTCCCGCCCCTGCCAGCCTCTCTTTGGTCATCGGCAGCGCCTTCCCGCCCTCACCAGCAACTTATTGGTCACCGGCAGCGCCGTCCCGCCCTCGTCAGCCTGCGATTGGACAGCGGCAGCGCCGTCCCGCCCTCATCAGCCACTGATTGGACATCGGCAGCGCCGTCCGGCCCTCATCAGCCTCTCATTGGTCATCAGCACCTCCGTCCCGCCCCCGCTAGCCTGTGATTGGTCACCGGCAGTGCCATCCCGCCCTCCTGTGCCTCTCATTGGTGACCGACAACGCCGTCCTGCCCTCTTGTGCCACTCACTAGTCATCAGCAGCGCCGTCCTGCCCTTATCAGCCTGTCATTGGTCATCAGTAGCGACTCCCGCCCTCACCAGCCACTCTTTGGTCACCGGCAGCACCGTCCCGCCCACGTCAGCCTGCGATAGGTCATCGGCAGCGCCGTCCCGCCCTCGTCAGCCGTTGATTGGTCATCGGCAGCGCTGTCCCGCCTCATCAGGATCTCATTGCTCATCAGCAACGCCGTCCCGCCTCCGCTAGTTGTTATTGGTCGTCGGCAGTGCCATCCCGCCCTCATGTGCCTCTCATTGGTTACAGACAGCGCCGTCCTGCCCTCATGTGCCACTCTTTGGTCATGAGCAGCACCGTCCCGCCCCCGACAGCCTCTCATTGGTCACCGGCAGCGCCATCCCGCCGTCGCCAGCAACTTATTGGTCACCGGCAACGCCGTCCCGCCCTTGTCAGCCTGTGATTGCACATCAGCAGCGCCGTCCCGCCCTCTTCAGCCTGTGATTGGTCATCGGCAGCGCCATCCCGCAGTCGTCAGCCTGCGATTGGTCATCGACAGCGTCGTCCCGCCAACGTCAGCCTGTGATTTGTCATCGGCAGGGCCGTCCCGCCCTCGTCAGCCTGTGGTTTGACATCAGCAGCTCCGACTCGCCCTCGCCAGCCACTCATTGGTCACCGGCAGCGCTGTCCCGCCCTCGTCAGCCTGCGATTGGTCATCGGCAGCGCCGTCCCGCCCACGTCAGCCTGCGATTGGTCATCGGTAGCGGCGTCCCGCATACTTCAGCCTGTAATTGCTCCTCCTACGCCTGCGATTGGTCATCGGCAGCCCGTCCCGCCCACGTCAGCCTGTGATTGGTCATCAGTAGTGCTGTCCTGCCCACGTCGGCATGTGATTGGACATCGGCAGCGCCGTCCGGTCCTCATCAGCCTCTCATTTTTCATCAGCACCGCCGTACCGCCCCAGCTAGCCTGTGATTGGTCGTCGGCAGTGCCATCCCGCCCTCATGTGCCTCTCATGGGTGACCGACAGCGCCGTCCTGCCCTCATGTGCCACTCATTGGTCATCAGCAGCACTGTCCCGCCCCCGCCAGCCTCTCATTGGTCATCGGCAGTGCCTCCTGCCCTCACCAGCCCCTCATTGGTCACCGGCAGCGCCGTCCCGCCCTCGTCAGCCTGTGATTGGTCATCGGCAGCGGCGTCCGACCCACATCAGCCTGTGATTGGTCATCGGCAGCACCGTCCCGCACTTGTCAGCCTGTGAATGCTCATCGGCAGCGCCGTCCCACCCTTGTCGGCCTGCGATTGGTAATCGGCAGCGGCGTCCCGCCCCCGCCAGCCTCTCATTATTCTCCGGCAGCACCTTCCCGCACTCGCCAGCCACTGATTGGTCATCGGCAGCGGCGTCCCGCCCTCGTCAGCCTGTGATTGGTCATCGGCAGCGGCGTCCCTCCCACGTCAGCCCGTCATTTGTCATCGGCAGCGCCGTCCCACCCTCGTCAGCTTGTGATTGGTCATCGGCAGCTCCGTCCCGCCCTCATCAGCCTCTCATTGGTCATGAGCAACGCCGTCCTGCCCCCGCTAGCCTGTGATTAGTCGTCGGCAGTGTCATCCGGCCCTCATGTGCCTCTCATTGGTGAACGAAAGCGCCGTCCTGCCCTCATGTGCCACTCATTTGTCATCAGCAGTACCGTCCCGCTCCCTCCAGCCTCTCTTTGGTCATCGGCAGCGCCTTCTCGCCCTCACCAGCCTGCTATTGGTCATCGGCAGCGCCATCCGGGCAACGTCAGCCTGTGATTTGTCATCGGCAGGGCCGTCCCGCCGTCGTCATCATGTGATTGGTCATCAGCAGCTCCGTCCTGCCCTCGCCAGCCACTCATTGGTCACCGGCAGTGCTGTCCCGCCCTCGTCAGCCTGCGATTGGTCATCGGTAGCGGCGTCCCGCACACTTCAGCCAGTAATTGCTCATTGGCAACGCCGTCCCGCCCATGTCAGCCTGTGATTGGTCATCAGCAGCGCTGTCCTGCCCACGTCAGCCTGTGATTGTACATCGGCAGCGCCGTCCTGCCCTCATCAGCCTCTCATTGGTCATCAGCACCGCCGTCGATGACCAGCGCTGCCGATGACCAATCACAGGCTGACGAGGGCGGGATGGCGATGCCGATCACCAATCACAGGCTGACGAGGGCGGGACGGCGCTGCTGATGACAAATCACAGGGTGACGTTGGCGGGACGCCGCTGCCGATGACCAATCACAGGCTGACGAGGGTGGGACGGCGATGCCGATGGCAAATCACAGGCTGACGAGGTCGGGATGGTGCTTCCAGTGACCAATGAGTGGCTGGTTAGGGTGCGGGAAGGCGCTGCCGGTGAATAATGAGAGGCTGGCGGGGGCGGGACGCCGCTGCCGATTACCTATCGCAGCCCAACAAGGGTGGGACGGCGCTACCGATGAACAATCGCAGGCTGACAATGGCGGGACGGCGCTGCCGATGCCAAATCACAGGCTGAAGTGGGAGGGACGCCTCTGCAGACGATCACTCGTGGGCTGACGAGGGCGGGGCGCCGCTGCCGATGACCAATTACAGGCTGACGGGGGCGGGACGGCGCTGCCGGTGACCAATGAGTGGCTGGCGAGGGCTGGAAGGCGCTGCCGATCACCAATCACAGGCTAGCGGGTGCGGGACAGCGGTGCTGATGACCAATGAGAGGCTGATGAGGGCCGGACGGCCCTCCGATCACCAATCACAGGCTGACGAGGGCGGGACGCCGCTGCCGATGAAAAAACACAGGCTGATGTTGGCGGGACGGCGCTGCCGGTGACCAATGAGTGGCTGGCGAGGGCTGGAAGGCGCTGCCGATCACCAATCACAGGCTAGCGGGTGCGGGACAGCGGTGCTGATGACCAATGAGAGGCTGATGAGGGCCGGACGGCCCTCCGATCACCAATCACAGGCTGACGAGGGCGGGACGCCGCTGCCGATGAAAAAACACAGGCTGATGTTGGCGGGACGGCGCTGCCGGTGAACAATGAGTAGCTGGCGAGGGCGGGAAGGCGCTGCCGGTGACAAATGAGTGGCTTGTGAGGGCGGGACGGCGCTGCCAATGACAAATCAAAGGCTGACGATGGAGGGACGCCACTGACGATGACCACTCGTGTGCTGACGTGGGCGGGACGGCTCTGCCATTGACCAATGAGTCGCTGGCGAGGGCGGGAATGCACTGCAGATGACCAATGACAGGCTAGCAGGGTGGGACGGCGGTGCTGATGACCAATGAGAGGCTGATGAGGGCAGGACGGCGCTGCCGATGACCAATCACAGGCTGACGAGGGCGGGACGGCGCTGCCGATGAGCAATTACAGGCTGACGAGGGCGGGACGGCGCTGCCGATGACCAATGAGAGGCTGACGGGAGCGGGAGGCCGCTGCCGATGACCAATCGCAGGTTGACGTTTGCGGAACGGAGCTGCTGATGGCCAATCACACACTGACAAGGGTGGGACGGCGCTGCCAATGACCAATGAGAGGCTGACGGGACCGGGAGGCCGCTGCCGATGACCAATCAGAGGCTGACGAGAGCGGGACAGCGCTGCCGATGAGCAATCACAGGCAGACGAGGGCGGGACGGCGCTGCCGGTGAGCAGTGAGTGGTTGGTGAGGGTGGGAAGGTGCTGCCGATGACCAATGAGAGGCTGGCGTGGGCGGGATGGTGCTGCTGATGACCAATGAGTGTCACATGAGGGCAGGACTGCGCTGTTGGTCACTAATCAGAGGCACATGAGGGCGGGATGGCACTGCCGACGACCAAACACAGGCTAGCGGGGGCGGGATGGCGCTGCCGATGAGAAATCACAGGCTGACGTGGGCGGGACGGCGCTGCCGATGACCAATCGCAGGCTGCCGAAGGCGGGACGGCGCTGCCGGTGACCAATCACAGGCTGACGAGGGCGGGAAGGCGCTGCAGGTGACCAATGAGAGGCTGGCGGGGGTGGGACGGTGCTGCTGATGATCAATGAGTGGCACATGAGGGCAGGACGGCGCAGTCGGTCACCAATGGAAGGCACATGAGGGCGGGATGGCACTGCCGACGACCAATCATTGGCTAGCGGGGGCAGGACGGCGGTGCTGATGACCATTGAGGGGCTGTCGAGGGCTGGACGGCGCGGCCGGTGACAAATCACAGGCTGACGTGGGCGGGACGGCGCTGCTGGTAACCAATGAGTGGCTGGAGAGGGCGGGAAGGCGCTGCCGATGACCAATCACGGGCTAATGAGCCTGTGCCACTCATTGGTCATTGGCAGCGGCGTACCACCAACGTCAGCCTGTGATTTGTCATGTGCAGCGGCGTCCCGCCGGCGTCAGCCTGTGATTTGTCATCGGCTGCGCTGTCCCGATCTCGTCAGCCTCTCACTGGTCATCGGCAGCGCCGTCCCGCCCACACCAGCCGCTCTTTGGTCACCGGCAGCGTCTTCCAGCCCTCGCCATACACTCATTGGTCACCGGCAGCGTTGTCCCGCCCTCGTCAGCATGTGATTGGTCATCGGCAGCGCCGTCCCGCCCATGTCAGCCGGTGATTTGTCATTGGCAGCGCCGTCCCGCCCTCACAAGCCACTCATTTGTCACCGGCAGCGCCTTCCCGCCCTCGCCAGCCACTCATTGGTCACCAGCAGCGCTGTCCCGCCCTCGTCAGCCAGTGATTGGTCACCTGCAGCGCTGTCCTGCACTCGTCAGCCTGTGATTGGTCATCGGCAGCGACGTCCCGCCCTCATCAGCCTCTCATTGGTCATCAGCACCGCTGTTCCGCTCCCGCTAGCCTGTGATTGGTCGTCAGCAGCGCCATCCCGCCCTCATGTGCCTCTCATTTGTGACCGACAGCGCCGTCCTGCCTCATGTGCCACTCATTGGTCATCAGTAGCACCGTCCCGCCCTCGTCAGCCTGTGATTGGTCATCGGCAGAGGCCTCCCACCCCCGGCCAGCCTCTAATTGCTCATCGGCAGCGGTGTCCCGCCCACGTCAGCCTGTGATTTGTCATCGGCAGCGCCATCCCGCCCCCGCTAGCCTGTGTTTGGTCGTCGGCAATGCCATCCCGCCCTCATGTGCCTCTCATTGGTGACCGACAGCGCCATCCTGCCCACATGTGCCACTCATTGGTCATCAGCAGCACCGTCCCGTCCCCGCCACCCTGTGATTTGTCATAGGCAGTGCCATCCCTCCCTCGTCAGCCTGCTATTGGTCATCGGCAGCGCAGTCCCGCCCTCATCAGCTTCTCAATGGTCATCAGCAGCACCGTCCCGTCCCCGCCTACCTCTCATTGGTCATCGGCAGCGCCGTCCTGCCCTCACCAGAAACTCATTTGTCACCGGCAGCGCCTTCCCGCCCTCGTCAGCCTGCGACTGGTCGTCGGTAGCGCCGTCCCGCCCCCGTCAACTTTTGATTGGTCATCGGCAGCGCCGTCCCGCCCCCGCCATCATGTCGTTGGTCACCACTCGCGACGTCATGCCCTCGTCAGCCTGCGATTGGTCATCGGCAGCGGCGTCCCGCCCCTGCTAGCCTGTGATTGCTCATCGGCAGTGCCATCCCGCCCTCATGTGCCACTCATTGGTCACCGACAGCGCCGTCCCGCCCTCATGTGCCACTCACTGGTCATCAGCAGCGCCGTCCTGCCCTTATCAGCCTCTCATTGGTCACCGGCAGCGCCTTCCCGCCCTCACCAGCCACTCACTTGTCACCGGCAGCGCCGTCCCGCCCTCGTCAGCCTGCGATTGGTCATCGGCAGCGGCGTCCCGCCCACGTCAGCCTGTGATTGGTCATCGGCAGCGCCGTCCCGCCCACGTCAGCCTTTGATTTGTAATCGGCAGCACCGTCTCGCCCTTGTCAGCCTGTGATTGTTCATCGTCAGCGCCGTCCCGCCCTTGTCGGCTTGCGATCGGTAATCGGCAGCGGCGTCCCGCCCCCGCCAGCCTGTCATTGGTCATCAGCAGCGCCTTCCCGCCCTCACCAGAAACTCAATGGTCACCTGCAGCGCCTTCCCGCCCTCACCAGCCACTCATTGGTCACCGGACGCACCATCCCGCCCTCGTCAGCCTGTGATTGGCCATCCGCAGCACAGTCCCGCCCACGTCAGCCTTTGATTTGTCATCGGCAGCGCCGTCTCGCCCTCGTCAGCCACTCATTGGTCATCGGCAGCGCTGTCCCGCCTCATCAGCCTCTCATTGGTCATCAGTACCGCCGTCCCTACACCGCTAGCCTGTGATTGGTCGTCGGCAGTGACATCCTGCCCTGATGTGCCTCTCATTGGTGGCCGACAGCGCCATCCTGCCCACATGTGCCACTCATTGGTCATCAGTAGCACCGTCCCGTCACCACCAGCCACTCATTGGTCACCGGCAGTGCCGTCCCGCCCTCGTCCTGTGATTGGTCATCGGACCCTGCGATTGGTCATTGGCAGCGGCGTCCCACCCTCGTCAGGCTGTGATTGGTGATCGGCATCGCCATCCCGCCCTCGTTAGCCTGTGATTGGTCATCGGCAGCGCCTTCCCGCCCTCATCAGCCTCTCCTTGGTCATCAGCACCGCCGTCCCGCCCCGCTAGCCTGTTATTGGTCGTCGGCAGTGCCATCCCGCCCTCATGTGCCTCTCATTGGTGACGGACAGCGCCGTCCTGCCCTCATGTATCACACATTGGTCATCAGCAGCACCGTCCCGCCCCCGCTAGCCTCTCATTGGTCATCTGCAGTGCATTCCCGCCCTCGCCAGCGACTCATTGGTCAACGGCAGCGCCGTCCCGCCCACGTCACCACGCGAGTGGTCATCGTCAGCGGCGTCCCGCCATCGTCAGCCTGTGATTTGTCATTGGCAGCGCCGTCTCGCCCTCACAAGCCACTCATTTGTCACCGGCAGCGCCGTCCCGCCCTCGCCAGCCACTCATTGTTCACCGGCAGCGCCGTCCCGCCAACATCAGCCTGTGATTTGTCATCGGCAGCGCCTTCCCACCCTCGCCAGATACTCATTGGTCACCGGTAGCGCCGTCCCGCCGTCGGCAGCCTCTCATTGGTCATCAGCACCGCCGTCCCACCCCGCTAGCCTGTGATTGGTCGTCGGCAGTGCCATCCCGTCCTCATGTGCCTCTCATTGGTGACCGACAGCGATGTCCTGGCCTCATGTGCCACTCATTGGTCATCAGCACCGCCGTCCCGCCCGCTTCAGCCTGTGATTGGCCATCCGCAGCACCGTCCCGCCTACGTCAGCCTTTGATTTGTCATCGGCAGCGCCGTCTCGCCCTCGTCAGCCTCTCATTGGTCATCGGCAGTGCTGTCCCACCCCATCAGCCTCTCATTGGTCATCAGTACCGCCGTCCCTACACCGCTAGCCTGTGATTGGTCGTCGGCAGTGCCTTCCTGCCCTCGCCAGCCACTCATTGGTCATCGTCAGCGCCGCTCCGCCCTCGTCAGCCTGTGATTGGTCATCGGCAGGGCCGTCCCGCCCTCGCCAGCGACTCATTGGTCAACGGCAGAGCCGTCCCGCCCTCACCAGAAACACATTGGTCACCGGCAGCGTCTTCTCGCCCTCACCAGCCACTCATTGGTCACCGGCAGCGCCATACCGCCCTCTTCAGCCTGCGATTGGTCATCGGCAGCGGCATCCCGGCCACGTCAGCCTATTATTTGTCATCGGCAGCGGCGTCCCGCCCTCGTCAGCCTGTGATTGGTCACCTGCAGCGTTGTCCCGCCCTCGCCAGCCACTCATTGGTCATCTGCACCTCCGTCCCACCCCCGCTAGCCTTTTATTGGTCGTCGGCAGAGCCATCCCAGCCCTCATGTGCCTCTCATTGGTGTGCCTCTCATGTGCCTCTCATTGGTGACCGACAGCGCCATCCTGCCCTCGTCAGACTCTCATTGTTCATCAGCAGCAACGTCCCGCCCCCGCTAGCCACTCATTGGTCACCGGCAGCGCCTTCCCGCTATCGCCAGCCACTCATTGGTCACCGGCAGCGCCGTCCCGCCCTTGTCAACTTGTGATTGGTCATCGGTTGCTCCGTCCCACACTCGTCAGCCTGCGATTGGTCATCGGCAGTGGCGTCCCACCCAGGTCAGCCTGTGATTGCTCATCGGCAGCTCCGTTCCGCATTCGTCAGCCTGCGATTGGTCATCGACAGCGCCGTCCCGCCCTCGTCAGCAGGTGATTGGTCATCGGCAGCGCTGTCCCGCCTCATCAGCATCTCATTGGTCATCAGAACCTCCGTCCCGCCCCCGCTAGCCTGTGATTGGTCGTCGGAAGCGCCGTCCCGCCCTCGTCAGCCTGCGGGATTGCGCATCAGCAAAGGCGGTGTCCCTGCCTACGTCAGCCTGTGATTTGTCATCGGCAGCGCCGTCCCACATTCGCCAGATACTCATTGGTCATCGGCAGAGCCGTCCCGCCTCATCAGCCTCTCATTGGTCATCAGTACCGCCGTCCCGCCCCCGCTAGCCTGTGATTGGTCATCGGCAGTGCCATCCTGCCCTCATGTGCCTCTCATTGGTGACCGACAGCGCCATCCTGCCCACATGTGCCACTCATTGGTCATCAGCAGCACCGTCCCGCCAACGCCAGCCTCTCATTGGTCATCGGCAACGCCTTCCCGCCCTCTCCAGCCACTCACTGGTGAACGGCAGTGCCGTCTCGCCCACGTCAGCACACGAGTGGTCATCTGCAGTGGCGTCCCGCCATCGTCAGCCTGTTTTTTGACATCGGCAGCACCATCCCGCCCTCGTCAGCCTGTGATTTGTCATCGGCAGCGCAGTCCCGCCCTTTTCAGCCTGCGATTGGTCATCGGCAGCGGCGTTTCGCCCTCGTCAGCCTGTGATTTGTCATCGGCAGCGCAGTCCCAAACCTCGTCAGCCTGTGATTTGTCATCGGCAGCGCCTTCCCGCCCTCCTCAGCGTCTCATTGGTCATCAGCACCGCTGTTCCTCTCCCGCTAGCCTGTGATTGGTCGTCGGCAGTGCCATCCCGCTCTCATGTGCCTCTCATTGGTGACCGAAAGCGCCGTCCTGCCCTCATGTGCCACTCACTGGTCATCAGCAGCACCGTCCCGCCCTCGCCAGCCTCCCATTGGTCATCAGCAGTGCCTTCCCGCTCTCACCAGCCACTCATTGGTCACCGGCAGCGCCTTCCCAGCATCGCCAGCCTCTCATTGGTCACCGGCTGCGCCTTCCCACCATCGCCAGCCTCTCATTGGTCACCGGCTGCGCCTTCCCACCATCGCCAGCCTCTCATTGGTCACCGGCAGTGCCGTCCCGCCCTCGTCAGCCTGTGATTGCTCATCGGCAGCGCCGTCCTGCCCTCGTCAGCCTGCGATTGGTCATCGGCAGCGGTGTCCCACTCTCGTCATCCTGTGATTTGTCATCTGTAGCGCAGTCCGGCCCTCGTCAGCCACTCATTGGTCATCGGCAGCGCTGTCCCTCCTCATCCGCCTCTCATTGGTCATCAGTACCGCCGTCCCGCCATCGCTAGCCTGTGATTGGTCGTCGGCAGTGCCATCCCGCTCTCATGTGCGTCTCATTGGTAACCGACAGTGCCATCCTGCCCACATGTGCCACTCATTGGTCATCAGCAGCACCGTCCCGTCCCCGCCAGCCTGTGATTTGTCATAGGCAGTGCCATCCCTCCCTCGTCAGCCTGCGATTGGTCATCGGCAGCGCAGTCCCGCCCTCATCAGCTTCTCATTGGTCATGAGCAGCACCGTCCCGTCCCCGCCTACCTCTCATTGGTCATCGGCAGCGCCGTCCCGCCCTCGTCAACTTGTGATTGGTCATCGGCAGTGCCGTCCCGCCCACGTCAGCCTGTGATTGCTCTTCGGCACTGCCGTCCCCCCCTCGTCAGCCTGCGATTGGATATCAGCAGCCCCGTTCCGTCAACGTCATCCTGTGATTGGTCACCGGCAGGGCCGTCCCGCCTAATCAGACTCTCATTGGTCATCAGCAGCACCGTCCCGCCCCTGCCAGCCTTTCATTGGTCACCGGCAGCGCCTTCCCGCTCTCACCAGCCTCTCATTGGTCATAAGCACCGCCGTCCCGCCCCCGCTACCCTGTGATTGGTCTTTGGCTGTGCCATCCCGCCCTCATGTGGCTCTCATTGGTGACTGACAGCGCCGTCCTGTCCTCATGTGCCACTCATTGGTCATCAGCACCGCCGCCCCGTCCCCGCCAGCCTCTTATTGGTCATCAGCAGAGCCGTCCCGCCCTCATCAGCCTCTCATTGGTCATCAGCTCCGTTGTCCCGCCCCCCCCAGCCTGTTATTGGTGGTCGGCATTGCCAACCCTCCCTCATGTTCTTCTCATTGGTGACCGACAGCGACCTCCTGCCCTCATGTGCCACTCACTGGTCGTCCGCAGCACTGTCCCGCCCCCGCCAGCCTCTCATTACTCATCTGCAGAGCCGTCCCGCCCTCACCAGCCACTCATTGGTACCCGGCAGCGCCGTCCCGCCCTCGTCAGCCTGTGATTTGTCATCGGCAGCGCCGTCCCGCCTTCATCAGCTTGTGATTGGTCATCGGCAGTGCCATCCCGCCCTCATGTGCCTGTCATTGGTGACCGACAGCGCCGTCCTGCCCTCATGTGCCACTCTTTGGTCATCAGCAGCATCCTCCCGCCCCTGCCAGCCTCTCTTTGGTCATCGGCAGCGCCTTCCCGCCCTCACCAGCAACTGATTGGACATCGGCAGCGCCGTCCGGCCCTCATCAGCCTCTCATTGGTCATCAGCTCTGCCGTCCCGCCCCCGCTAGCCTGTGATTGGTCGTCAGCAGTGCCATCCCGCCCTCTTGTGCCTCTCATTGGTGACCGACAGCGCCGTCCTGCCCTCTTGTGCCACTCATTGGTCATGAGCAGCACTGTCCCGCCCCCGACATCCTCTCCTTGGTCACCGGCAGTACCATCCCGCCGTCGCCAGCAACTTATTGGTCACCGGCAGCGCCGTCCCGCCCTCGTCAGCCTGTGATTGCACATCAGCAGCGCCGTCCCGCCCTCTTCAGCCTGTGATTGGTCATCGGCAGCGCCATCCCGCAGTCGTCAGCCTGCGATTGGTCATCGGCAGCGCCGTCCGGCCAATGTCAGCCTGTGATTTGTCATCGGCAGGGCCGTCCCGCCCTCGTCAGCCTGTGGTTTGACATCAGCAGCTCCGTCTCGCCCTCGCCAGCCACTCATTGGTCACCGGCAGCGCTGTCCCGCCCTCGTCAGCCTGTGATTGGTCATCGGCAGCGCTGTCCCGCCCTCGTCAGCCTGCGATTGGTCATCGGTAGCGGCGTCCCGCATACTTCAGCCTGTAATTGCTCCTTGTCAGCGCCGTCCCGCCCTCCTAAGCCTGCGATTGGTCATCGGCAGCCCGTCCCACCCACGTCAGCCTGTGATTGGTCATCAGCAGCGCTGTCCTGCCCACGTCGGCATGTGATTGGACATCGGCAGCGCCGTCCGATCCTCATCAGCCTCTCATTTTTCATCGGCAGCGCCGTCCCGCCCTCGTCAGCCTGTGATTGGTCATCGACAGCGTCGTCCCGCCCACGTCAGCCTGCGATTGGTCATCAGTAGCGGCGTCCCGCATACTTCAGCCTGTAATTGCTCCTCGTCAGCTCCTTCCCGCCCTCCTAAGCCTGTGATTGGTCATCGGCAGCCCGTCCCGCCCACGTCAGCCAGTGATTGGTCATCAGCAGCGCTGTCCTGCCCACGTCGGCATGTGATTGGACATCAGCAGCGCCGTCCGGTCCTCATCAGCCTCTCATTTTTCATCAGCACCGCCGTCCCGCCCTAGCTAGCCTGTGATTGGTCGTCAGCAGTGCCATCCCGCCCTCATGTGCCTCTCATTGGTCATCGGCAGCGACATCCCTCCCACGCCAGCCCGTCATTTGTCACCGGCAGCGCCGTCCCGCCCTCGTCAGCCTCTCATTGGTCATCGGCAGCGGCGACCCTCCCACGCCAGCCTGTCATTTGTCATCGGCAGCACCGTCCCGCCCCCTCCGGCCTCTCATTAGTCATCGGCAGCGCCTTCTCGCCCTCGCCAGCGACTTATTGGTCACCGGCAGCGCCGTCCCGCCCTCGTCAGTCTCTGATTGCTCATCGGCAGCGCCGTCCCGCCCTCATCAGCCTGTGATTGGTCATCGGTAGCACCTTCCCGCACACGCTAGCTTGTGATTTGTCGTTGGCAGAGTAGTCCCGCCCTCATCAGCCTCTCATTGGTCATCAGCACCGCCGTCCCACTCCCGCTAGCCTGTGATTGGTCGTCGGCAGTGCCATCCCGCCCTCCTGTGCCTCTCATTGGTGACCGACAGCGCCGTCCTGCCCTCATGTGCCACTCACTGGTCATCAGCAGCGCCGTCCTGCCCTTATCAGCCTCTCATTGGTCATCGGTAGCGCCTTCCCGCCCTCACCAGCCACTCTTTGGTGACCGGCAGCGCCTTCCCGCCATCGCCAGCCACTCATTGATCACCGGAATCGCCGTCCCGCACTCGTCAGCCTGCGATTGGTCATCGGCCGTGCCTTCCCGCCCTCGTCAGCCGTTGATTGGTCATCGGCAGCGCTGTCCCGCCTCATCAGGATCTCATTGGTCATCAGCAACACCGTCCCGTCTCCGTTGGTTTGTGATTGGTCATCGGCATTGCCATCCCGCCCTCAAGTGCCTCTCATTGGAGACCGACAGCGCCGTCCTGCCCTCATGTGCCACTCGCTGGTCATGAGCAGCACCGTCCCGCCCCCGACAGCCTCTCATTGGTCACCTGCAGCGCCAACCCGCCGTCGCCAGCAACTTATTGGTCACCGGCAGCGCCGTCCCCCCCTCGTCAGCCTATGATTGCACATCGGCAGCGACGTCCCGCCCTCTTCTGCCTGCGATTGGTCATCGGCAGCGCCATCCCGCCGTCGTCAGCCTGCTATTGGTCATCGGCAGCGCCGTCCCGCCCTCGTAATTCTGCGATTGGACAGCGGCAGCGCTGTCCCGCCCATGTCAGCCTCTCATTGGTCATCAGCAGAGCTGTCCTGCCCACGTCAGCCTGTGATTGGACATCGGCAGCTCCGTCCGGTCCTCATCAGCCTCTCATTTTTCATCAGCACCGCTGTCCCGCCCTAGCTAGCCTGTGATTGGTCGTCGGCAGTGCCATCCCACCCTCATGTGATTCTCATGGGTGACCAACAGCGCCGTCCTGCCCTCATGTGCCACTCATTGGTCATCAGCAGCATCGTCCCGCCCTCGCCAGCCCCTCACTGGTCACCGGCAGCGCCGTCCCGCCCTCGTCAGCCTGTGATTGGTCATCGGCAGCGGCGTCAGACCCACATCAGCCTGTGATTTGCCATTGGCAGCACCGTCCCGCACTCGTCAGCCTGTGAATGCTCATCAGCAGCGCCGTCCCACCCTTGTCGGCCTGCGATTTGTAATCGGCAGCGGCGTCCCACCCCTGCCAGACTCTCATTGGTCACTGGCAGCGCCTTCCCGCCCTCATCCGCCACTCTTTGGTCACCGGCAGCGCTGTCCCACCCTCGTCAGCCTGTGATTGGTCATCGGCAGCGCCGTCCCTCCCACGTCAGCCCGTGATTTCTCATCGGCAGCGCCGTCCCGCCCGCGTCAGCCTGTGATTGGTCATCGGCAGCGCCGTCCCACCCTCATCAGCCATTCATTGGTCATGAGCAATGCCGTCCTGCCCCCGCTAGCCTGTGATTGGTCGTCGGCAGTGCCATCCCGCTCTCATGTGCCTGTCATTGGTTACCGACAGCGCCGTCCTGCCCTCATGTGCCACTCTTTGGTCATGAGCAGCACCGTCCCGCCCCCGACAGCCTCTCATTGGTCACCTGCAGCGCCATCCCGCTGTCGCCAGCAACTTATTGGTCACCTGCAGCGCCGTCCCGCCCTCGTCAGCCTGTGATTGCACATCAGCATCCCCGTCCCGCCGTCGTCAGCCTGCTATTGGTCATCGGCAGCGCCATCCTGGCAACGTCAGCCTGTGATTTGTCATCGGCAGGACCGTCCCGCCGTCGTCATCATGTGATTGGTCATCAGCAGCTCCGTCCCGCCCTCGCCACCCACTCATTGGTCACCGGCAGCGCTGTCCCGCCCTCGGCAGCCTGTGATTGGTCATCGGCAGTGTCATCCCGCCCTCATGTGCCTCTCATTGGTGACCGAAAGCGCCGTCCTGCCCTCATGTGCCACTCATTGGTCATCAGCAGCACCGTCCCGCTCCTTCCAGCCTCTCTTTGGTCACCGCCAGTGCCGTCCCGCCCTCGTCAGGCTGTGATTGCTCATCGGCAGTGCCGTCCAGCCCTCTTTAGCCTGTTATTGGTCATCGGCAACGCCATCCCGCCAACATCAGCCTGCTATTGGTCATCGGCAGCGCCATCCTGGCAACGTCAGCCTGTGATTTGTCATCAGCAGCTCCGTCCCGCCCTCGCCAGCCACTCATTGGTCACCGGCAGCGCTGTCCCGCCCTCATAAGCCTGCGATTGGACAGCGGCAGCGCCGTCCCGCCCATGTCAGCCTGTGATTGGTCATCAGCAGCGCTGTCCTGCCCACGTCCTGCCCGCTGTCCCGCCCTAGCTAGCCTGTGATTGGTCGTCGGCAGTGCCATCCCGCCCTCATGTGCCTCTCATGGGGGACCGACAGCGCCGTCCTGCCCTCAAGTGCCACTCATTGGTATTCAGCAGCACTGTCCTGATCCCGCCAGCCTCTCATTAGCCACCGGCAGCTTTGTCCCGGCCTCGTCAGCCTGTGATTGGTCATCGGTAGCGCCATCCCGCCCTCATCAGCCTCTCATTTGTCATCAACAAGGCCATCCCGCCCCCGCTAGCCTTTGATTGGTGGTCTTAAGTGCCATCCCGCCCTCATGTGCCTCTCATTGTTGACCGACAGCGCCGTTCTGCTATCATGTGCCACTCATTGGTCATCGGCAGCACCGTCCCGCCCCCGCCAGACTCTCATTGGTCATCGGCAGCACCATCCCGCCCCCGCCAGCCTGTCATTCGTCATCGGCAGCGGCGTCCCGCCCACATCAGCCTGTGATTTGTCATCATTTGCTGGACATGAGGAAGTATTACTTTTCGGAAAGGGTAGTCAGACACTGGAACGGACTGCCCAGGGAGGTGGTGGAGTCACCGACCCTGGGGGTGTTCAAGGAAAGACTGGATGTTGTATTGAGGGACATGGTTTAGTAGGAGCTCTTGGGAATAGGTGAATGGTTGGACTGGATGATCTTTTAGGTCTTTTCCAACCTTGGTGATTCTATGATTCTATGATTCTATGATCGGCAGCGCCGCCCCGTCCTTGTCAGCCTGTGATTGGTCACCGGCTGCGCCGTCCCGCCCTCTTCAGCCTGTGATTGCTCATTGGCAGCGCCGTCCCGCACTCTTCAGCCACTCATTGGTCATCGGCAGAGCCGTCCTGCCTCATCAGCCTCTCATTGGTTATCAGTACCGCCGTCCCGCCCCCGCTAGCCTGTGATTGGTCGTCGGCAGTGCCATCCTGCCCTCATGTGCCTCTCATTGGTGACCGACAGCGCCATCCTGCCCACATGTGCCACTCATTGGTCATCAGCAGCACCGTCCCGCCACCGCCAGCCTCTCATTGGTCATCGGCAACGCCTTCCCGCCCTCTCCAGCCACTCACTGGTCAACGGCAGTGCCGTCCAGCCCACGTCAGCACACGAGTGGCCATCGGCAGTGGTGTCCTGCTATCGTCAGCCTGTTTTTTGACATCGGCAGCGCCATCCCGCCCTCGTCAGCCTGTGATTGGTCATCGGCAGCGCAGTCCCGCCCTTTTCAGCCTGCGATTGGTCATCGGCAGCGGCGTTTCGCCCACGTCAGCCCGTCATTTGTCATCGGCAGCGCAGTCCCAAACCTCGTCAGCCTGTGATTTGTCATCGGCAGTGCCTTCCCGCCCTCCTCTGCGTCTCATTGGTCATCAGCACCGCTGTTCCTCTCCCGCTAGCCTGTGATTGGTCGTCGGCAGTGCCATCCCGCTCTCATGTGCCTCTCATTGGTGACCGAAAGCGCCGTCCTGCCCTCATGTGCCACTCATTGGTCATCAGCAGCACTGTCCCGCCCTCGCAAGCTTCCCATTGGTCATCAGCAGTGCCTTCCCCCTCTCACCAGCCACTCATTGGTCACCGGCAGCGCCTTCCCAGCATCGCCAGCCACTCATTGGTCACCGGCTGCGCCTTCCCACCATCGCCAGCCTCTCATTGGTCACCGGCAGCGCCGTCCCGCCCTCGTCAGCCTGTGATTGCTCATCGGCAGCGCCGTCCTGCCCTCGTCATCCTGTGATTTGTCATCGGCAGCGCCGTCTCTCCCTCGTCAGCCACTCATTGGTCATCGGCAGAGCTGTCCCACCTCATCAGCCGCTCATTGGTCATCAGTACCGCCGTCCCGCCATCGCTAGCCTGTGATTGGTCGTTGGCAGTGCCTTCCCGCTCTCATGTGCCTCTTATTGGTAACCGACAGCGCCATCCTGCCCACATGTGCCACTCATTGGTCATCAGCAGCACCGTCCCGTCCCTGCCACCCTGTGATTTGTCATAGGCAGTGCCATCCCTCCCTCGTCAGCCTGCGATTGGTCATCGGCAGCGCAGTCCCGCCCTCATCAGCTTCTCATTGGTCATCAGCAGCACCGTCCCGTCCCCGCCTGCCTCTCATTGGTCATCGGCAGCGCCGTCCCGCTCTCACCAGAAACTCATTGGTCATCAGCAGCGCCGTTCCACCCTCGTCAGCCTGCGACTGGTCATCGACAGCAGCGCCCCGCCCACATCAGCCTGTGATTGGTCGTCGGTAGCGCCGTCCCGCCCTCGTCAACTTGTGATTGGTCATCGGAAGCGCCGTCCCGCCCCCGCCATGTCATTGGTCACCAGCCGCGACGTCCCGCCCTCGTCAACTTGTGATTGGTCATCGGCAGCGCCATCTCGCCCTAGTCAGCCTGCGATTGGTCACCGGCAGGGCCGTCCTGCCTTCGTCAGCCTGTGATTGTTCATCGGCAGCGGCGTCCCACCCCCGCCAGCCTCTCATTGGTCACCGGCAGCGCCTTCCCGCCCTCATCCGCCACTCTATGGTCACCGGCAGCGCCGTCCCACCCTCGTCAGCCTGTGATTGGTCATCGGCAGCGCCGGCCCTCCCACGTCAGCCCGTGATTTGTCATCGGCAGCGCCGTCCCGCCCTCGTCAGCCTGTGATTGGTCATCGGCAGCGCCGTCCCGCCCTCATCAGCCTCTCATTGGTCATGAGCAATGCCATCCTGCCCCTCCTAGCCTGTGATTGGTCGTCGGCAGTGCCATCCCGCACTCATGTGCCTCTCATTGGTTACCGAAAGCGCCGTCCTGCCCTCATGTGCCACTCATTGGTCATCAGCAGCACCGTCTCGCCCCCTCCAGCCTCTCTTTGGTCATCGGCAGCGCCTTCTCGTCCTCGCCAGTGACTTACTGGTCACCGGCAGCGCCGTCCCGCCCTCGTCAGCCTGTGATTGCTCATCGGCAGCGCCGTCCCGCCCTCTTCAGCCTGTGATGGGTCATCGGCAGCGCCATCCCTCCCTCGCCAGCCACTCATTGGTTACCGGCAGCGCTGTCCCACCCTCGTCAGCGTGCGATTGGTCATCGGTAGCGGCGTCCCGCACACTTCAGCCTGTAATTGCTCATTGGCAGCGCCGTCCCGACCTCGTAAGCCTGCGATTGGACAGCGGCAGCGCCATCATGTCCACGTCTGCCTGCGATTGGTCATCAGCAGCGTTGTCCTGCCCACGTCAGCCTGTGATTGTACATCGGCAGCGCCATCTGGCCCTCATCAGCCTCTCATTTGTCATGAGCACTGCCGTCGATGTCCAGCAATGCCGATGACCAATCACAGGCTGACGAGGGCGGGATGGCGATGCCGATCACAATCACAGGCTGAGGAGTGCGGGACGGCGCTGCCGGTGACCAATAAGTTGCTGGCGATGGTGAGAAGGCGCTGCCGTGACCAATGAGTGGCTGGCGAGGGTGGGACGCCACTGCCGATTACCTATCGCAGGCCGACAAGGGCGGGACGGCGATGCCGATGGCAAATCACAGGCTGAAGTTGGAGGGACGCCTCTGCAGATGATCACTCTCGGGCTGACGAGGGCGCGGCGGCGCTGCCGATGACCAATCACAGGCTGACGGGGGCGGGACGGCGCTGCTGGTGACCAATGAGTGGCTGGCGAGGGCTGGAAGGTGCTGCCGATCACCAATCACAGGCTAGCGGGGCGGGACGCCACTGCCGATGACAAATCACAGGCTGACGTTGGCGGGACGGCGCTGCCGCTCACCAATCGCAGGCTGACGAGGGCGGGACGGCGCTGCCGGTGACCAATGAGTGGCTGGCGAGGACAGGATGGTGCTGCTGATGACCAATGAGTGGCACATGCGGCAGTACGGCGCTGTCGGTCACCAATGAGAGGCACATGAGGGCGGGATGGCACTGCCGACGACCGATCACCGGCTAGCAGGGGCGGAACGGAGGTGCTGATGATCAATGAGAGGCTGATGAGGTCGGGACGGTGCTGCCGACGTCAAATCACAGGCTAGCGTGGTCGGGACGGTGCTGCTGATGACCAATCACAGGCTGACGAGGGCGGGACGGCGCTGCCGGTGACCACTCACATGCTGACGAGGGCGGGAGAGCGCTGCCGGTGATCAATGAGTGGCTGGCGAAGGCGGGAAGGCACTGCCGATGACAAATGAGAGGCTTCCGGGGTGGGACTGTGCTGCTGATGAACAATCACAGGCTGACGAGGGCAGGACGGCACTACCGATGAGCAATTACAGGCTGACAAGGGCGGGAATGCGCTGCCGATGCCCAATGAGAGCCTGGTGGGGGTGGGAATTTGCTGCTGATGACCAATGAGAGGCTGATGAGGGCGGGACTGCGCTGCTGATGACCAATCAAAGACTGACAAGTGCGGGACCAAGCTGCTGATGACCAATCACACACTGACGAGGGCGGGACGGCGCAACCGGTGACCAATGAGTGGATGGCGAGGGCGGGAAGGTGCTGCCGATGACCAATGAGAGGCTGACGGGAGCGGGAGGCCGCTGCCGATGACCAATCGCAGGCTGACGTGTGCGGAACGGCGCTGCTGATGACCAATCACACACTGACGAGAGCGGGACAGCGCTGCCGATGAGCAATCACAGGCAGACGAGGGCGGGACGGCGCTGCCGGTGAGCAGTGAGTGGTTGTCGGGGATGGGAAGGCGATGCCGATGACCAATGAGAGGCTGGCGTGGGCGGGATGGTGCTGCTGATGACAAATGAGTGTCCCATGAGGGCAGGACTGCGCTGTCGGTCACTAATGAGAGGCACATGAGGGCGGGATGGCACTGCCGACGTCGAAACCCAGGCTAGCGGGGGCGGGATGGCGCTGCCGATGAGAAATCACAGGCTGACGTGGGCGGGACGCCGCTGCCGATGACCAATCGCAGGCTGCCGAAGGCGGGACGGTGCTGCAGGTGACCAATGAGTGGATAGCGAGGGCGGGAAGGCACTGCCGATGACCAATGAGAGGCTGGCAGGGGCGGGACGGTGCTGCTGATGATCAATGAGAGGAACATGAGGGCAGGACGGCGCAGTCGGTCACCAATGGAAGGCACATGAGAGCGGGATGGCACTGCCGACGACCAATCACTGGCTAGCGGGGGCGGGACGGCGGTGCTGATGACCAATGAGAGGCTGATGAGGGCGGGACTGCGCTGCAGATGACCAATCACAGGCTGTCGAGGGCTGGACGGCGCTGCCGGTGACAAATCACAGGCTGACGTGGGCGGGACGGCGCTGCCGGTGACCAATGAGTGGCACATGTGGGCAGGAAGGCGCTGCCGATGACCAATAAGAGGCTGGCGGGGGCGAGACGGTGCTGCTGATGACCAATCACAGGCTATCGGGGGCAGGACGGCGCTGCCGATGACCAATCACAGGCTGACGAGTGCGGGACAGCGCAACCTGTGACCAATAACAGGCTGATGAGCCTGTGCCACTCATTGGTCATTGGCAGCGGCGTCCCACCAACGTCAGCCGGTGATTTGTCATCTGCAGAGGCGTCCCGCCGACGTCAGCCTGTGATTTGTCATCGGCTGCGCTGTCCCGATCTCATCAGACTCTCATTGGTCATTGGCAGCAGCGTCCCGCCCATGTCAGCCTGTGATTTGTCATCGGCAGCGCCATCCCGCCCCCGCTAGCCTGTAATTGGTCATCGGCAGCGCCATCCCGCACTCATGTACCTCTCATTGGTGACCAACAGCGCCGTCTTTCCTCATGTGACACTCATTGGTCATCAGCAGCACCGTCCCGCCCTCGCAAGCCTCTCATTGGTCATCGGCATCGTCTTCCCGCTCTCACCAGCCACGCCACTCATTGGTCACCGGCAGCGCCTTTCCACCATCGCCAGCCTTTCATTGGTCACCGGCAGCGCCGTCCCTCCCTCGTCAGCCTGTGATTGGTCATCGGCAGCGCCGTCCCGCCCTCGTCAGCCTGCGATTCGTCATCGGCGGCGCCGTCCCTCACACGTCAGCCTGCGATTGGTCATCGGCAGCACCGTCCCGCCCTAAAAAGCCCGTAATTGCTCATCTGCAGCGCCGTCCCGCACTCGTCAGCCTGTGATTGGTCATCAGCAGAGCCGTCCCGCCCCAGTCAGCCTGTAATTGCTCATCTGCAGCGCCGTCCCGCCCCCGTCAGCCTGTGATTGATCATCGGCAGAGCCTTCCCACCCTCGCCATCCACTTATTGGTCACCGGCAGCGCCGTCCCGCCCTCGTCAGCCACTCATTGGTCAACGGCAGCACCGTCCCGCCCTCGTCAGCCTGTGATTGGTCATCGGCAGCGCCATCCGTCCCTCGTCAGCCACTCATTGGTCATCAGCACCGCCGTCCCGCCCCCGCTAGCCTGTGATTGGTCGTCATCAGTGCCATCCCGCCCTCATGTGCCTCTCATTGGTGACCGACAGCGCCGTCATGCCTCTTGTGCCTCTCATTGGTCATGAGCAGCATTGTCCCGCCACTGCCAGCCTCTCATTGGTCATCGGCAGCGCCTTCCTGCTCTCATCAGCCACTCATTGGTCACCGGCAGCGCTGTCCCGCCCCCTCTAGCCTGTGATTGGTCGTCGGCAGTGCCATCCCGCCCTCATGTGCATTCATTGGTGATCGACAGCGCACTCCTGCCCTCATGTGACACTCATTGGTCATCAGCAGCACCGTCCCGCCCCCGCCAGCCACTCATTGGTCATTGGCAGCGCCACCCTGCCCTCGTCAGCCTGCGATTGGTCATCGACAGCGGCCTCCCGCTCCCGTCAGCCTCTCATTGGTCATCGGCAGCGCCTTCCCGCCCTCGCCAACCACACATTGGCCATCGGCAGCTCCGTCCCGCCCTCGTCAGTATGTCATTGGTCATCAGCAGCTCCGTCCCGCACACGTCAGCCTGCGAATGGTCATCGGCAGCATCATCCCGCCCATGTCAGCCTGTGATTTGTCATGGGCAGCGCCGTCCCGCCCTCGTAAGCCTGCGATTGGACAGCGGCAGCGCTGTCCCGCCCACGTCAGCCTGTGATTGGTCATCACAAGCGCTGTCCCACCCACGTCAGCCGGTGATTGGACATCGGCAGCGCCGTGCGGACCTCACCAGCCTCTCATTTTTCATCAGCACCGCCGTCCCGCCCTAGCTAGCCTGTGATTGGTCGTCGGCAGTGCCATCCCGCCCTCATCTGCCTTTCATGGGTGACCAACAGCGCCGTCCTGCCCTCATGTGCCACTCATTGGTCATCAGCAGAACGGTCCCGCCCCCGCCAGCCTCTCATTGGTCATCGGCAGCGACTTCCTGCCCTCGCCAGCCCCTCATTGGTCAACGGCAGCGCCGTCCCGCCCTCGTCAGCCTGTGATTGGTCATCTGCAGCGGCATCCGACCCACATCAGCCTGTGATTGGTCATCTGCAGCGGCATCCGACCCACATCAGCCTGTGATTGGTCATCGGCAGTGCCGTCTCGCACTCGTCAGCCTGTGAATGCTCATCGGCAGCGCCGTCCCACCCTTGTCGGCCTGTGATTGGTAATCAGCAGCGGCGTCCCACCCCCGCCAGCCTCTCATTGGTCACCGGCAGCGCCTTCCCGCACTCGCCAGCCACTGATTGGTCATCGGCAACGCCGTCCAGCCCTCGTCAGCCTGTGATTGGTCATCGGCAGCGCCGTCCCGCACTCATCCGCCACTCTTTGGTCACCGGCAGGGCCGTCCCGCCCTGGTCAGCCTCTCATTGGTAATCGGCAGCGGCGTCCCTCCCACGTCAGCCCGTGATTTGTCATCGGCAGCGCCGTCCCGCCCTCGTCAGCCTGTGATTGGTCATCGGCAGCGCCGTCCCGCCCTCATCAGCCTCTCATTGGTCATGAGCAACGCCGTCCTGCCCCGCTAGCCTGTGATTGCTCGTCGGCAGTGCCATCCCGCCCTCATGAGCCTCTCATTGGTGACCGACAGCGCCGTCCTTCCTCATGTGCCACTCATTGGTCATCAGCACCGCCTTCCCGCTCCCGACAGCCTCTCATTGGTCATCGGCAGCGCTTTCCCGCCCTCGCCAGCCACTCATTGGTCACCGGCAGCGCCATCCCGCCTTCGTCAGCCTGTGATTGGTAATCGGCAGCGGCGTCCCGCCCACGTTAGCCTGTGATTTTTCATCGGCAGTACCAAACCACCCTCATGTGCCTCTCATTGGTTACCGACCGCGCCGTCCTGCCCTCATGTGGCACTCATTGGTCACCTGTACCGCCATCCCGCCCCCGCTAGCCTGTGATTGGTTGTCGGTAGTGCCAAACCACACTCATGTGCTTCTCATTGGTGACCGACCGCACCGCCCTGCGCTCATGTGCCGCACATTGGTTATCAGAAGCACCATCCCGCGCCCGCCAGCCTCTCATTGGTCATCGGCAGCGCCGTCCCGCCCTCACCAGCCACTCATTGGTCGCCGGCAGCTCCTTCCCGCCCACGCCAGCCACTCATTGGTCACCGGCAGCACCATCCTGCCCACGTCAGCCTGTGATTGGTCATCAGCAGCGCCGTCCCGACCTCGTCAGCCTATGATTGGTCATTGGCAGCGCCGTCCCGCCCTCATTAGCCTCTCATTGGTCATCAGCACTGCCTTCCTATCCCCGCTAGCCTGTGATTGGTTGTCGGCAGTGCCATCCCGCCCTCATGTGCCTCTCATTGGTGACCGACAGCGCCGTACTGCCCTTATGGGCCACTCTTTGGTCATCATCAGTAACGTCCCGCCACCGCCAGCCTCTCATTGGTCACCGGCAGCGCTGTCCCGCCCTCGTCAGCCTCTCATTGGTCATCAGTACCGCCGTCCCGCCCCCGCCAGCCTGTGATTGGTCGTCGGCAGTGCCATCCTGCCCACACGTGCCTCTCATTGGTGACCGACAGCGCCATCCTGCCTCATGTGCCACTCATTGGTCATCAGCAGCACCGTCCTGCCCTCGCCAGCCTCTCATTGGTCACCGGCAGCGCTGTCCCGCCCTCGTCAGCCTGTGATTGGTCATCGGCAGCGCCGTCCCACCCTCATCAGCCTCTCATTGGTCATCAGCACCGCCGTCCCTCCCCCGATAGCCTGTGATTGGCCGTCAGCAGCACCGTTTCGCCCCCGCCAGCCTCTCATTGGTCATCGGCAGCGCCTTCCCACCCTCGCCAGCCACTCATTGGTCACCGGCAGCGCTGTCCCGCCCTCGTCAGCATGTGATTGGTCACCAGCAGCACCGTCCAGCCCTCATCAGCCTGTGATTGGTCATCGGCAGCGCCGTCCGTCCCTCATCAGCCTCTCATTGGTCATCAGCACCGCCGTCCCGGCCCCGCTAGCCTATGATTCGTCGTCGGCAGTGCCATCCTGCCCTCATGTGCCACTCATTGGTCATCAGCAGAACCGTCCCGCCACCGCCAGCCTCTCATCGGTCATCGGCAGCGCCTTCCCGCCCTCGCCAGCCACTCATTGGTCACCGGCAGCGCCGTCCCGCCCTCGCCAGCCACTCATTGGTCACCGGCAGTGCCGTCCTGCCCTCGTCAGGCCACGAGAGGTCATCGGCAGAGGCGTCCCTACCACTTCAGCCTGTGATTTGCCATCGGCAGCACCGTCCCGCAGACGTCAGCCTGTGATTGGTCACCAGAAGCGCCATCCCGCCCACGTCAGCCTTTGATTTGTCATCGGCAGCGCCGTCTCAACCTCATCAGCCACTCATTGGCCATCGGTAGCGCTGTCCCGCCCTCGTCTGCCTATGATTTTTCAACGGCAGCGCTGTCCCGTCCTCATCAGCTTGTGATTGGTCATCGGCAGCGCCGTCCCGCCGTCATCAGCCTCTCATTGGTCATCAGCACTGCCGTCCCACCCCGCTAGCCTGTTATTGGTCGTCGGCAGTGCCAACCCGCCCTCATGTGCCTCTCATTGGTGACGGACAGTGCCGTCCTACCCTCATGTGCCACTCATTGGTCATGAGCAGCATCGTCCCGCCCCCGCCAGCCTCTCATTGGTCATCGGCAGCAGCGTCCCGCCCACGTCAGCTTGTGATTGGTCAATGGCAGCGGCGTACCGCCCTAATCAGCCTCTCATTGGTCATCAGCAACGCTGTCCTGCCCCTGCTAGCCTGCGATTGGTCGTCCGCTGTGCCATCTCGCCCTCATGTGCGTCTCATTGGTGAACGACAGCGCCGTACTGCCTCATGTGCCACTCATTGGTCATCAGCAGCATTGTCCCACTCTCGCAAGCCTCTCATTGGTCATCGGCAGCGCCTTCCCGCTCTCAGCAGCCACTCACTGGTCATCGGCAGCGCCTTCCAGCCATTGCCAGACTCTCATTGGTCACTGGCAGCGCCGTCCTGCCCTCGTCAGCCTGTGATTGGTCACCGGCAGCTCTGTCCCGCACTCGTCAGCCTGTAATTGCTCATTGGCAGCGCCGTCCTAACCTCGTCAGCCTGCGCTTGGTCATCGGCAGCGCTGTCTTGCCCATTTCAGCCTGTGATTTGTCATCGGCAGCGCCGTCCTGCCCACGTCAGCCTGAGATTGGTCATCAGCAGCGCCGTCCCGCCTCATCAACCTCTCATTGGTGATCAGCACCGCCGTCCCGCCCCCGCTAGACTGTGATTGGTCGTCGGCAGTGCCATCCCGCCCTCATGTGCCTCTCATTGGTGACCGACAGAGCCGTCCCGCCCTCATGTGCCACTCATTGGTCATCAGCAATACTGTCCCGCCCCCGCCAGCCTCTCATTGGTCATCGGCAGTGCCTTCCCGCTCTCACCAGTCACTCATTGGTCACCGGCAGTGCCTTCCCACCATCGCCAGCCTCTCATTGTTCACCGGCAGCGCATTCCCGCCATCGCCAGCCTCTCATTGGTCACCGGCAGCACAGTCCCGCCCTCGTCAGCTTGCGATTGGTCACCGGCAGCGCTGTCCCGCCCAAGTTACCCTGTGATTTGTCAGCGGCAGCGCCGTCCCGCACTCGTAAGCCTGTGATTGGACATTGCCAGCACCGTCCCGCCCTCATCAGCCTCTCATTGGTCAACAGCACCACCGTCCCGCCCCCGCAAGCCTGTTATTGGTCGTCGGCAGTGCCATCCCGCCCTTATGGGCCTCTCATTGGTGACCGACAGAGCCGTCCTGCCCTCACAAGCCACTCATTGGTCATCAGCAGCATCGTCCCGTCCCCGCCAGCCTCTCATTGGTCATCGGCAGCACCGTCCCGCCCACGTCAGCTTGTGATTGGTCAGCGGCATTGCCGTCCCGCACTCGTCAGCCTGTGATTGGACATTGCCAGCACCGTCCCGCCCTCATCAGCCTCTCATTGGTCAACAGCACCGCCGTCCTGCCCCCACTAGCCTGTGATTGGTCGTCGGCAGTGCCATCTCGCCCTCATGTGCCTCTCACTGGTAACCGACAGAGTCGTCCTGCCCTCATGTGCAACTCATTGCTCATCAGCAGCACCGTCCCGCCCACGTCAGCCTCTCATTGGTCATCAGCACTGCCGTCCCGCCCCCGCTAGCCTGTGATTGGTCGTCGGCAGTGCCATCCCGCCCTCATGTGCCTCTCATTGGTGACCGACAGCGACGTCCTGCCCTCATGTGCCACCCATTGGTCATCAGCGGCACTGTCCCGCCCCCGCCAGCCTCTGATTGGTCATCGGCAGCACCCTCCGGCCCTCACCAGCCACTCATTGGTCACCGGCAGCGCCTTCCCGCCCTCGCCAGCCACTCATTGGTGACCGGCAGGGCCGTCCCTCCCTCGTCAGCCTTGATTTCTCATCGGCAGCGCCGGCCCGCCCTGATCAGACTCTCATTGGTCATCAGCAGCACCGTCCCGCCCCCGCCAGAATCTCATTGGTCATCAGCACCGCCGCCCAGCCCTTGCTAGCCTGTGATTGGTCTTGGGCAGTGCCATCCTGCCCTCATGTGCCTCTCATTGGTGACCGACAGCGCCATCCTGCCCTCAGGTGCCACTCATTGGTCATCAGCGGCACTGTCCCGCCCCCGCCAGGCTCACATTGGTCATCGGCAGTGCCCTCCCGCCCTCACCAGCCACTCATTGGTCACCGGCAGCGCCGTCCCTCCCTCGTTAGCCTTGATTGATCACCGGCAGCGCCGTCCCGCCATCGTAAGCCTGCGATAGGTCATCGGCAGCGGCGTCCCGCTCACATCAGCCTGTGATTTGTCATCGGCAGCACCGTCTCGCCATCCTCAGCATGTGATTGGTCATCGGCAGCGCCGTCCCGCCCTCATCAGCCTCTCATTGGTCATCAGCACCGCCGTCACGCCCTCATCAGCCTGTGATTTGTCATCGGCATCACCGTCCTGCGCTCATCAGCCTCTCATTGGTCTTCAGCAGCACCGTCCCGCCCCCGCCAGCCTCTAATTGGTGACCGACAGCGCCGTCCTGCTCTCATGTGCAACTCATTGGTCATCAGTAGCATCGTCCCGACCTCACCAGCCACTCATGGGTCACCGGCAGCGCCTTGCCGCCCTCGCCAGCCAATCATGGGACACCGGCAGCGCCGTCCCTCCCTCGTCAGCCTGCGATAGGTTATAGGCAGCGGCGTCCCTCTCGTGTCAGCCTGTGATTGCCTAATCCTAACCCTAACCCTACCCTAACCCTAACACTTAACCTAACCCTAACCCTAACCCTAAACCTAACCCTAACCCTAACACTTACCCTAATCCTAACGCTAAACCTTACCCCAACCCTAACCCTTACCTTAACCCTAACCCTAACCCTATTCCTAACCCTAACCCTTACCGTAAACTTAAACATAACCCTAACCCTAACCCTAAACCTTAACCTAACCCTAATCCTTACCATAACCCTAACCCTAACCCTTACCCTAACCCTAACCCTAACCATAACTATTACACTAAACCTAACCGCAACCCTTATCCTAACCCTAACACTTACCCTAACACTAACCCTTACCCTTACCCTAACCCTAACCCTAACCCTAACCCTAAACCTAACCCTAACCCTAACACTGAGCTTAACCCTAACCCTAACCCTTACCCTAACCATTACCCTAACACTTGCCCTAACCATAACACTAACCCTAACCCTAAACCTTACACTTACCCTAACCCTAACTCTTACCCTAACCCTAACCCTAACCCTAACCCTAACCCTAACCCTAACCCTAACCCTAACCCTAACCATAATCCTTACCCTACCCTAACCCTAACACTAACCCTAACCCTAGCCCTAAACCTAACCCCTAACCCTTACCCTAACCCTAACCCTAACCCTAACCCTAACCCTAACCCTAACCCTTACCCTAACCCTAACCCTAACCCTAACCCTTATCCTAATCCTAACACTTTCCCTAACCCTAACCCTTACCCTAACCCTAATCCTAACCATCACACTTACCCTAACCCTAACCCTAAATCTTAACCAAAAACCTAACCCTAAACCTAACCCTAACGCTAACCCTAACCCTAATCCTAACCCTAAACCTAACCCTAACCATAACCCTAACCCTTAACCTAACCCTAAACCTAACCCTATCCCTTTCCCTAAGCCTAACCTTAACCCTAACACTAAACCTAAACCTTACCCTAACCCTTACCTTAACCCTAACACTAACCCTAACCCTAACCCTAACCCTAACCCTAACCCTAACCCTAAACCTAAACCTAACCCTAATCCTAACCCTTACCCTAACCCTAAACCTAACCCTAACCCTAACCCTAACCCTAACCCTAACCCTAACCCTAACCCTAACCCTAATCCTAATCCTTACCCTAACCCTAAACCTAACCCTAACCCTAACCCTAATCCTAACCCTTACCCTTACCCTAACCCTAACCCTAACCCTTACCCTAACCCTAACCCTTACCCTAACCCTAACCCTAACCCTAACCCTAACCCTAACCCTAACCCTAACCCTTACCTTAACCCTAACCCTAATCCTTACCCTAACCCTAACCCTAACCCTAACCCTAAACCTAACCGTAACCCTAACCCTAACCCTAAACCTAACCCTGACCCCAATCCTAACTCTAACCCTAACCTTAACCTTAACACTAAACCTTAACCGAAAACCCTAACCCTAACCCTAACCCTAACCCTAAACCTAACCCTAACCCTACCGTAAACCTAACCCTAACCCTAACCCTAACCCTAACCCTAACCCTTACCCAAAACCTAACCCTAACCCTAACCCTAACCCTAACCCTTACCCTTACCCTAACCCTAACCCTAACCCTAATCCTAACCCTAACCCTTACCCTAACCCTAACCCTAACTCAAAACCTAACCCTAAACCTAACACTAACCCTCACCCTCACCCTTACCCTAACCCTTACCGTTACCCTAACCCTTACCCTAACCCTAACCCTTACCCTTTCCCTAACCCTAACCCTAACCCTAACCCTTACCCTAACGCTAACCCTTACCCTAACCCTAACCCTTACCCTAACACTAACCCTAACCCTAACCCTAACCCTAACCCTAACCCTTACCCTAACCCTAACCCTAACCCTAACCCTAACCCTTACTCTTACCCTAACCCTATCCCTAACCCTAAACCTAACCCAAACCCTTACCCTAACCCTTACCCTAATCCCTAACCCTAA
>NW_026294676.1:0-5000 GCF_026119805.1 Tympanuchus pallidicinctus
CAGGACACGGTGGGTACAAAGAAACAGAAGCCATATCTAAGGAATGAAGAACAGGCATAAGATGGGAGGGATTGGCATTCAGCTTTAAGCACCAATGATGAGCTCGCTTTTGCACTATGTATGAGGATCATTAACACCTGTATAAGAGAGAATCTTTGGTAACCAATAAACGTGACTTGCTGACCATGATAGCATGAGGCTTGTCTCCCGCGGCTCCTTTCAACAGGGTTAGGGTTAGGGTTAGGGTTAGGGTTAGGGTTAGGGTTAGGGTTAGGGTTAGGGTTAGGGTTAGGGTTAGGGTTAGGGTTAGGGTTAGGGTTAGGGTTAGGGTTAGGGTTAGGGTTAGGGTTAGGGTTAGGGTTAGGGTTAGGGTTAGGGTTAGGGTTAGGGTTAGGGTTAGGGTTAGGGTTAGGGTTAGGGTTAGGGTTAGGGTTAGGGTTAGGGTTAGGGTTAGGGTTAGGGTTAGGGTTAGGGTTAGGGTTAGGGTTAGGGTTAGGGTTAGGGTTAGGGTTAGGGTTAGGGTTAGGGTTAGGGTTAGGGTTAGGGTTAGGGTTAGGGTTAGGGTTAGGGTTAGGGTTAGGGTTAGGGTTAGGGTTAGGGTTAGGGTTAGGGTTAGGGTTAGGGTTAGGGTTAGGGTTAGGGTTAGGGTTAGGGTTAGGGTTAGGGTTAGGGTTAGGGTTAGGGTTAGGGTTAGGGTTAGGGTTAGGGTTAGGGTTAGGGTTAGGGTTAGGGTTAGGGTTAGGGTTAGGGTTAGGGTTAGGGTTAGGGTTAGGGTTAGGGTTAGGGTTAGGGTTAGGGTTAGGGTTAGGGTTAGGGTTAGGGTTAGGGTTAGGGTTAGGGTTAGGGTTAGGGTTAGGGTTAGGGTTAGGGTTAGGGTTAGGGTTAGGGTTAGGGTTAGGGTTAGGGTTAGGGTTAGGGTTAGGGTTAGGGTTAGGGTTAGGGTTAGGGTTAGGGTTAGGGTTAGGGTTAGGGTTAGGGTTAGGGTTAGGGTTAGGGTTAGGGTTAGGGTTAGGGTTAGGGTTAGGGTTAGGGTTAGGGTTAGGGTTAGGGTTAGGGTTAGGGTTAGGGTTAGGGTTAGGGTTAGGGTTAGGGTTAGGGTTAGGGTTAGGGTTAGGGTTAGGGTTAGGGTTAGGGTTAGGGTTAGGGTTAGGGTTAGGGTTAGGGTTAGGGTTAGGGTTAGGGTTAGGGTTAGGGTTAGGGTTAGGGTTAGGGTTAGGGTTAGGGTTAGGGTTAGGGTTAGGGTTAGGGTTAGGGTTAGGGTTAGGGTTAGGGTTAGGGTTAGGGTTAGGGTTAGGGTTAGGGTTAGGGTTAGGGTTAGGGTTAGGGTTAGGGTTAGGGTTAGGGTTAGGGTTAGGGTTAGGGTTAGGGTTAGGGTTAGGGTTAGGGTTAGGGTTAGGGTTAGGGTTAGGGTTAGGGTTAGGGTTAGGGTTAGGGTTAGGGTTAGGGTTAGGGTTAGGGTTAGGGTTAGGGTTAGGGTTAGGGTTAGGGTTAGGGTTAGGGTTAGGGTTAGGGTTAGGGTTAGGGTTAGGGTTAGGGTTAGGGTTAGGGTTAGGGTTAGGGTTAGGGTTAGGGTTAGGGTTAGGGTTAGGGTTAGGGTTAGGGTTAGGGTTAGGGTTAGGGTTAGGGTTAGGGTTAGGGTTAGGGTTAGGGTTAGGGTTAGGGTTAGGGTTAGGGTTAGGGTTAGGGTTAGGGTTAGGGTTAGGGTTAGGGTTAGGGTTAGGGTTAGGGTTAGGGTTAGGGTTAGGGTTAGGGTTAGGGTTAGGGTTAGGGTTAGGGTTAGGGTTAGGGTTAGGGTTAGGGTTAGGGTTAGGGTTAGGGTTAGGGTTAGGGTTAGGGTTAGGGTTAGGGTTAGGGTTAGGGTTAGGGTTAGGGTTAGGGTTAGGGTTAGGGTTAGGGTTAGGGTTAGGGTTAGGGTTAGGGTTAGGGTTAGGGTTAGGGTTAGGGTTAGGGTTAGGGTTAGGGTTAGGGTTAGGGTTAGGGTTAGGGTTAGGGTTAGGGTTAGGGTTAGGGTTAGGGTTAGGGTTAGGGTTAGGGTTAGGGTTAGGGTTAGGGTTAGGGTTAGGGTTAGGGTTAGGGTTAGGGTTAGGGTTAGGGTTAGGGTTAGGGTTAGGGTTAGGGTTAGGGTTAGGGTTAGGGTTAGGGTTAGGGTTAGGGTTAGGGTTAGGGTTAGGGTTAGGGTTAGGGTTAGGGTTAGGGTTAGGGTTAGGGTTAGGGTTAGGGTTAGGGTTAGGGTTAGGGTTAGGGTTAGGGTTAGGGTTAGGGTTAGGGTTAGGGTTAGGGTTAGGGTTAGGGTTAGGGTTAGGGTTAGGGTTAGGGTTAGGGTTAGGGTTAGGGTTAGGGTTAGGGTTAGGGTTAGGGTTAGGGTTAGGGTTAGGGTTAGGGTTAGGGTTAGGGTTAGGGTTAGGGTTAGGGTTAGGGTTAGGGTTAGGGTTAGGGTTAGGGTTAGGGTTAGGGTTAGGGTTAGGGTTAGGGTTAGGGTTAGGGTTAGGGTTAGGGTTAGGGTTAGGGTTAGGGTTAGGGTTAGGGTTAGGGTTAGGGTTAGGGTTAGGGTTAGGGTTAGGGTTAGGGTTAGGGTTAGGGTTAGGGTTAGGGTTAGGGTTAGGGTTAGGGTTAGGGTTAGGGTTAGGGTTAGGGTTAGGGTTAGGGTTAGGGTTAGGGTTAGGGTTAGGGTTAGGGTTAGGGTTAGGGTTAGGGTTAGGGTTAGGGTTAGGGTTAGGGTTAGGGTTAGGGTTAGGGTTAGGGTTAGGGTTAGGGTTAGGGTTAGGGTTAGGGTTAGGGTTAGGGTTAGGGTTAGGGTTAGGGTTAGGGTTAGGGTTAGGGTTAGGGTTGTTAGGGTTAGGGTTAGGGTTAGGGTTAGGGTTAGGGTTAGGGTTAGGGTTAGGGTTAGGGTTAGGGTTAGGGTTAGGGTTAGGGTTAGGGTTAGGGTTAGGGTTAGGGTTAGGGTTAGGGTTAGGGTTAGGGTTAGGGTTAGGGTTAGGGTTAGGGTTAGGGTTAGGGTTAGGGTTAGGGTTAGGGTTAGGGTTAGGGTTAGGGTTAGGGTTAGGGTTAGGGTTAGGGTTAGGGTTAGGGTTAGGGTTAGGGTTAGGGTTAGGGTTAGGGTTAGGGTTAGGGTTAGGGTTAGGGTTAGGGTTAGGGTTAGGGTTAGGGTTAGGGTTAGGGTTAGGGTTAGGGTTAGGGTTAGGGTTAGGGTTAGGGTTAGGGTTAGGGTTAGGGTTAGGGTTAGGGTTAGGGTTAGGGTTAGGGTTAGGGTTAGGGTTAGGGTTAGGGTTAGGGTTAGGGTTAGGGTTAGGGTTAGGGTTAGGGTTAGGGTTAGGGTTAGGGTTAGGGTTAGGGTTAGGGTTAGGGTTAGGGTTAGGGTTAGGGTTAGGGTTAGGGTTAGGGTTAGGGTTAGGGTTAGGGTTAGGGTTAGGGTTAGGGTTAGGGTTAGGGTTAGGGTTAGGGTTAGGGTTAGGGTTAGGGTTAGGGTTAGGGTTAGGGTTAGGGTTAGGGTTAGGGTTAGGGTTAGGGTTAGGGTTAGGGTT
The DNA here is from genome assembly GCF_026119805.1 of Tympanuchus pallidicinctus. Taxonomy (NCBI): domain Eukaryota; kingdom Metazoa; phylum Chordata; class Aves; order Galliformes; family Phasianidae; genus Tympanuchus; species Tympanuchus pallidicinctus. Next base: position 3,522 of record NW_026294676.1, read on the forward strand.
AGGGTTAGGGTTAGGGTTAGGGTTAGGGTTAGGGTTAGGGTTAGGGTTAGGGTTAGGGTTAGGGTTAGGGTTAGGGTTAGGGTTAGGGTTAGGGTTAGGGTTAGGGTTAGGGTTAGGGTTAGGGTTAGGGTTAGGGTTAGGGTTAGGGTTAGGGTTAGGGTTAGGGTTAGGGTTAGGGTTAGGGTTAGGGTTAGGGTTAGGGTTAGGGTTAGGGTTAGGGTTAGGGTTAGGGTTAGGGTTAGGGTTAGGGTTAGGGTTAGGGTTAGGGTTAGGGTTAGGGTTAGGGTTAGGGTTAGGGTTAGGGTTAGGGTTAGGGTTAGGGTTAGGGTTAGGGTTAGGGTTAGGGTTAGGGTTAGGGTTAGGGTTAGGGTTAGGGTTAGGGTTAGGGTTAGGGTTAGGGTTAGGGTTAGGGTTAGGGTTAGGGTTAGGGTTAGGGTTAGGGTTAGGGTTAGGGTAGGGTTAGGGTTAGGGTTAGGGTTAGGGTTAGGGTTAGGGTTAGGGTTAGGGTTAGGGTTAGGGTTAGGGTTAGGGTTAGGGTTAGGGTTAGGGTTAGGGTTAGGGTTAGGGTTAGGGTTAGGGTTAGGGTTAGGGTTAGGGTTAGGGTTAGGGTTAGGGTTAGGGTTAGGGTTAGGGTTAGGGTTAGGGTTAGGGTTAGGGTTAGGGTTAGGGTTAGGGTTAGGGTTAGGGTTAGGGTTAGGGTTAGGGTTAGGGTTAGGGTTAGGGTTAGGGTTAGGGTTAGGGTTAGGGTTAGGGTTAGGGTTAGGGTTAGGGTTAGGGTTAGGGTTAGGGTTAGGGTTAGGGTTAGGGTTAGGGTTAGGGTTAGGGTTAGGGTTAGGGTTAGGGTTAGGGTTAGGGTTAGGGTTAGGGTTAGGGTTAGGGTTAGGGTTAGGGTTAGGGTTAGGGTTAGGGTTAGGGTTAGGGTTAGGGTTAGGGTTAGGGTTAGGGTTAGGGTTAGGGTTAGGGTTAGGGTTAGGGTTAGGGTTAGGGTTAGGGTTAGGGTTAGGGTTAGGGTTAGGGTTAGGGTTAGGGTTAGGGTTAGGGTTAGGGTTAGGGTTAGGGTTAGGGTTAGGGTTAGGGTTAGGGTTAGGGTTAGGGTTAGGGTTAGGGTTAGGGTTAGGGTTAGGGTTAGGGTTAGGGTTAGGGTTAGGGTTAGGGTTAGGGTTAGGGTTAGGGTTAGGGTTAGGGTTAGGGTTAGGGTTAGGGTTAGGGTTAGGGTTAGGGTTAGGGTTAGGGTTAGGGTTAGGGTTAGGGTTAGGGTTAGGGTTAGGGTTAGGGTTAGGGTTAGGGTTAGGGTTAGGGTTAGGGTTAGGGTTAGGGTTAGGGTTAGGGTTAGGGTTAGGGTTAGGGTTAGGGTTAGGGTTAGGGTTAGGGTTAGGGTTAGGGTTAGGGTTAGGGTTAGGGTTAGGGTTAGGGTTAGGGTTAGGGTTAGGGTTAGGGTTAGGGTTAGGGTTAGGGTTAGGGTTAGGGTTAGGGTTAGGG
>NW_026294676.1:22500-52500 GCF_026119805.1 Tympanuchus pallidicinctus
CACTTTGCAAGAGGAGAGACAAGGCAGGGATTTTCCCATACCTGTCCTTAGGGAAGGAGAATGAGTTGGAGGCAGAGATCTGAAAGGAGATGTGAAATATGAACGCAGCTATAAGAGTCCTGAACTGGACGTTTCTCAGCCTGCAGTTACACGCACAAACTCCTCATGTGCTTTCAGCCCCTCTTCTCCCAAAGGATTGCACCAGCTGAAATTTCCATGCTTCTCTGCAGACATGAATAATGCACTTGTCCAGCAAACAGGCAGCTTTCTCTAGTAGAAATTCAAGTGCACAGAGGTAGGAATGGGCACTCTGAGTGCAGACAGACGAAAGATACATGAATGGAAATATGTCATAGGAAGAAAGTATCCAGGAGGCTGGGATATGATTAGGCAATGAGAGGAAAGCAAGAGCTCCTTCATCTTCCACTTCTCAAGGGATGGTGAAGCTCATGTAAATTCAAGTTATGGAGTTCAATGAACCCTGTCCTAAGAGAAAGAAACACTGTTATAGTATAGGGGTGGAGTGTCTCTGAAAAAGCTCTTGACTCGTCATTATCTTCTGCACTCTGCACAGGACTCCAGGCCCAGCAGGAACTGCAGATGCCCAACAGCAGCTCCATCAGCCAGTTCCTCCTCCTGGCGCTGGCAGACACGCGGCAGCTGCAGCTCCTGCACTTCTGGCTCTTGCTGGGCATCTACCTGGCTGCCCTCCTGGGCAACGGCCTCATCAGCACAGCCGTAGCCTGCCACCACCGCCTGCACACCCCCATGTACTTCTTCCTGCTCAACCTCGCCCTCCTCGACCTGGGCTGCATCTCCACCACTCTCCCCAAAGCCATGGCCGATGCCCTCTGGGACACCAGGCACATCTCCTACGCTGGATGTGTTGCCCAGACCTTTCTGTTTGTCTTTCTGATGTCAGCAGAGTATTGCATCCTCACCATCATGTCCTATGACCGCTACGTTGCCATCTGCAAGCCCCTGCACTACGGGACCTTGATGGACAGCAGAGCTTGTGCCACCATGGCAGCAGCTGCCTGGGGCACTGGGCTTCTCCATGCTCTGCTGCACACTGTCAGTACATTTTCTCAGCCACTGTGCCGAGGCAATGCTGTGGATCAGTTCTTCTGTGAAATCCCCCACATCCTCAAGCTCTCCTGCTCTGAATCAGACTACCTCAGGGAAATTGGTTTCATTGTGCTTAGTGTTCTTGCCGTATTTGCGTGTTTTGTTTTCATTGTTGTGTCCTATGTGCAGATCTTCAGGGCCGTGCTGAGGATGCCCTCTGAGCAGGGACGACACAAAGCCTTCTCCACGTGCCTCCCTCACCTGGCTGTGCTCTCCCTGTTTCTCAGCACTGACTTTTTGGCCTACATGAAGCCCCCATCCATCTCCTCCCCATCCTTGGACCTGGTGGTTTCATTTCTCTACTCAGTGGTGCCTCCATCATTAAACCCCCTCATCTACAGCATGCGGAACCAGGAGCTCAAGGATGCAGTGAGGAAAATGTCATGGACAAATTTCAGTAGGGTCGTCTTCTCATCTGCCTGAACAAATGACTCAGTTTTTTCTGAAACATGCCTATGTTGTCTTAGAAATATTGAATGGCCTGTACTGAAAAGGACTATAAAGATCATCTAGTTTCAACCCCACTGTTACAGGCAGGGTCACCAACCACCAGAGCAGGCTGCCCAGAGCCTCTCATTTCCAGCCTGGCCTTGAAAGCCTCCAGGGATGGGGCATCCACAACTTATGTGGGCAACCTGTCCCAGGGCTTTACTACCCTCTGGGTGAAAAACCTCCTTTTAATATCTAGCCTAAACCTCCCCAGCCTCAGTTTAAAACCGCTCCCCCTTGTTCTATCACCAGCCACTGTGCTAAACAGCCATTCCCCCTCCTCTTTATACATTCCCTTGAAGTACTGGAAGGGCACAATGAAGTTTCCTCAGAATCTTCTCTTCCCCAAACTAAGCAAGTCCAGTTCCCTCAACTTTTCTTCCTAGCAGAGCTGCTCCAGCCTTCTGATCATCTTAGTGCCCTCCTCTGGACCCACCCCAAGAGGGGAAGCTGGGGGGCCCACAGGCAAAGGAGGGCTCTGCAGTGGTGCTGCTGAGCCAGCAGGGCAGATGGAGAGGGACTCAGCAGTAGAGAGAGTCTGACAGCGATGACCCAAAATGGTTCATGGATGTTTGTGTTCACTGAGAAGAAATCAGAGTTTCTTGGCTTCCCAGTGGCCATTTCAGCACTGGGTCACCCCCAGGAATCCAGTGACTTGTCTGGGGGCATTGAGTGTGCTGGGTTGGGCTGCAGCTGCAGGGACAAAAACAACATTGGCAGCGTACTGCCCTGAGACCTTCTTCCCAAGTTCCATCTGCAGCTTCCAGAGGGCTCTGCTCTCCTGCAGGTCCTCTTGGAAAGCTGCCTGTCCCAGACACGATCTCTGGGGCCCTTGGAGATGGCATGGGATGCTTGTGATCACACAGTGGAGCTTTGCTCCTTTTCATTTTTCCCCATTAATAATGATCATTTCCTGTCTACTGATGTAAAGTACTTGTCCTAGTGGGAAGGTGAACCACACTGGTGGGATATGGCTGAGGAGTGTGTTCTCTTTTTAGGCAAATTGTATTGTGCTTTACTGTTGTTTGTTTTAAAGCAGGAAGCAACATCCTGTGCCTGCGTGCAGACAGTTCTCTTAGGGAAGCAGGTAAAGGAATGGTGTAAAGGAACTGTACCATCCAGCTGCAGACTGCAGTGGAGAATTCTGGTGTAGGGAAAAGTGATGCAAGGGCCAGGTGCATACAGCAGACACGTCAGGCCTGGGGAGGTGAGCAGTCAGGTTGCCTGCACTGTGTCAGACCTCAAGCAATTGCTTCTCCTGCCTGTGCAGATCTCCTTAGGAGACACCCTCAATCAACATCAGTTGGACAATGGTGCTCCAAAAGCAACAAGATGCACCTTGTAAAATCAGAAAACATTTTTCTTGGGTGCCCTTTGAAATCTTCTTTCTTTCCTATAGGAAACATGGAGTGAAGTGTGAGCAAACTCAGAGTCAAGTGTGAGGCAATCCCGGAGTAAAGTGTGGGTAGGCCTGAAGAGAGAGTGCACACACCCAGGGTAGGGTGCCAGTAAAGCCCAGAGAAAAGTGTGAGTAAACCAGGAGCAAAGTGTGAGTAATGTTGAAGAAAAGTTTGAGGAATCCTTGAGTAAAATGTGAGTGGAACACAGTCAAAACAGAAGTATGAGTAAACCCAGAGTACAGTGTTCATAAACCCAGAGTAAAGTGTGAGTAAAAGCCAGAGTAAAGTGTGAATCTGCCCAGAGTAGAGTAAGACTAAACTCAGAGTGAAGAGTGTGCATGACTGGTGCAAAATGTGAGTAAAACCTGGAGAAAATGGTGAATACACTGGGAGTCCAATGTGAGTAAACTTGGAGTCAAGTGTGAGAAACTCCCAGAGCAAAGTGTGGGTTGGTCCGGAGCAAAGTGTTGGTAAATGTGGAGTAAAGTTTGAGGAAAACCCACAGTAAGGTGTGAGTCTACCCGTATTAAAGTGTGGATAGGCCCGGATGACAGAGTGTTCACACCAGGAATAGGGTGTCTGTAAAACCTTGAGATTAATGTGAGTAAGCCCTGTGTAAAGTGTGTGTAAGGTTGAAGAGCAATTTGAGTAAACCTTGATTAAAGTGCCAGTGAAACACACTCAAAAATGAAGTGTGAGTAAAGCCAAAGTAAAGTGTTAGTAAATGTGGTGTAAAATATGAGTAAAATTGAGTTGGGTTCGAGTGCACCCAGAATTGCATAAGCATAACTCAGAGTAAAGAGTGTGCAAACCTGGTGTAGAGTCATTTTTGTGACTCAACATTGCCATCTGCAAACCCCTGCACTACGGGACCTTGATGGACAGCAGAGCTTGTGCCACCATGGCAGCAGCTGCCTGGGGCACTGGGCTTCTCTATTCCCTGCTGCACACTGCCAATACATTTTCACTGCCTCTCTGCCATGGCAATGCTGTGGATCAGTTCTTCTGTGAAATCCCTCAGATCCTCAAACTCTCCTTGACGGAGAGCAGCTCAAGACGCCTGGGACAGACGGGCTGAGGCTCTGGTGGCGCAAGAAGCAAAGTTTATTGTTGTTACAGGGCTTTTATATCTTTTAGCTACAGGAGTGTACAATACTTCAATCAGATAGCATTCATGCAGCTGACAGCAATACGTCATTACTTAATCAGCTCTTTGTGGATGATGGTCAGTACAGAGATCCAAAGGTGTTCTCTCCACAGAACACGTTCTGCTCTTGGTCACGGAACGAAGAAGCTGTAGCTTATGCTTGCCAGTTTCACATGGCAGTCCTTCCCTTTCAGGAGGGGCCGCGTGTTCCCTGTTTGACCCTTTCAGGCCAGCCAGCTCTGTTTTGCTTCACATTCTTCCTCATTCCACCCTTTTCTATTTTATTAGACCAGAGGTGGTGGTGGTTTATTTTTTGTGTTTTCCATCTCCAATTTTTTAAGATTTATACGCAAATTTTGGAATCTATTTGTTATCATTTTCATCAAGCATGGACAAGCAAGAATTCCTATTATTATCATTATGGCAATGACTGTCAGCCCATAAATTCCTTTTCTAAATGATTTGAAGGACGGAAATGCAGATTTTAGAGCGCTGATAAATGTAGTAGTTTGAGTTGCTACTGAAAGATCCATATGGTGCGACTGTATCATGTCGTGAATGTGCTGCCTCCATTCCCTAAGATCTAATGACGTGTTGGCATTATTCCATGTGCCTTGAAGATGATCTTGTATTTTGTTCCAAGAGAATTTGGTATTGTTGCATTCAACAGGAGTCACACAGCTCGGTATTCTGCATGACACAAGGGAGATTCACGAGCAGCTACCATTTGTAACTGTCTTCCCAGGATGTCTGCTGTATCCTTTAAGGAATTGAGACGCAGTTCAATCTTTTCATCCCATGTAGCTTGATTTTGTAACGCTTTAGATACATTAATTGATAACTCATTAACATAAGCTGCTGTCTGAATACGAGTTGTTAAAGAAATAGAAGCGACTGTAGTTACTGCTATGGCAGCACTGAGCGCAGCTATTCCGGCTATTATTGATCCGACCATTCGCTTGGATCTCTCTATTAATGGCAAAGCAGCTTCTTGGAGGATTTCCATTCCCTTGTCAGCATACCAATAATGTGTCAAATTTACAGGAAGATAGACGCAATCGGGTTGCTTCACTAACAAGAAGGAACTACTGCTGCTATTAAGACAATTAGAGATTATACAGTCGGTACAGTTTACTATGTTACTTACAATATTTAGCGGTCCGCTTAAAAAGGCAGGAGGTTCTGGAGCACAAGCTCGCATATAAAACTCAGTTGTGTAACTCTGCAGTCATTGCCCATTTATTATTTATTGAATCCAAGTCAAGTTTAATCGTTTTGCTTTGATTTTGTCCATAGCTGCGACTGCTTTCCATAAATTAGAATAGAACGTAGGATTGTTTTTTGTCCAAATTCCTGAGACCAAATCAATTGGTCGCCCTTGATTTCCTATCATATTCCAATCACACATAGTGGAATCAATGCACACCGTTTCGTTAGCTCGACATGCTCTCCATAAAGGTGCAAATTCTGTTTTTGGAGTGATGGTGCTTTGACATAAAGGAAAATTTAAGGGAGGCGTTCCAGAACCTCTTGTCCCATTAGCTAAATCTATATAGAGAACATTCAGAGCCCAATGAATTCCTGTTGAAACATTGGTATCCCAATCATTTTGCACTACCACTCTCTCACACAGGGATTGTGTTTGATTCATCTGAAAACATACAGGCATACCATCAACCTTTCCAGAATAATTAAAACGCGCAGAGAACTCTATTATGCGTCCATCTGAATATTGCCCCATAAACATTGTTTGATTGCTGCACACCGGAATGTGCACGGGTTCATCCCAAGGAACCGGGTGGATGATAGGAGGATTGGGTACAAAGGCCCAGTATGTTTCAGCTTTACATCCGTGATGTGAGATCCACAAGGTCCTGAGGATTAGGGCCACGAGTCGTATTCTCTCGTGCATCTTTCTTTCCCAGGTCTGGGTTACAGTCAGTCTCTGCATCTTCCTCCGCAGTTTTCCCACCTTGGTTTCCGGCATGTCGGACGTCTCTCTCCGGTATCCACCGTGGTGAGGTTTCGTCTGTAGGGAAAACACAAACGTATCCTCTGCCCCACATCAGTACAGGATCAGGACCATAAGTTTTACCGTCCATTGGATCTCTCCAGTATGCCATTGGTTCATCTCTTGTTTTATTACTCCAATGTCCATCCGCAGCCGATTTTCCGTCATCATCCAGTGTCAAAAAATGTAAAACAAATAATGCATGTGATAACATAGAGGACGGAGTATCTTTAATTCCCCATGTCCCTTTTTATTTTCTTTCGTTGAGTTGTCAGTAAATGATTCCATTTTTCTGCTATGCCTTGGCCTTCTGGATGATGTGGAATTCCAGTTTCATGGTGAATTTTGTCGACAAAAGGTTGCAAAACCACTACTTCCATAAGCTGCCCGTGATCGGTTCTTAATGATTCCGGTGCTCCCATAACGCTACAACAATGCAAAAGATGGTTGCATACATGAGAGAGTTTTTCACCAGACAAGGCTGAGGCTACTGCAAAGTGAGAGAAAGTGTCAACTGTTACATGGGCATAAGAAGATTTTCCAAAGGAAGGTACATGTGTGACATCCATCTGCCACAGATCATTAGGCATTGATCCCCTGGGGTTCACTCCAAAATGAGGAACTGGTAATAAAGGGGCACAAGAAGAACCGTTCTGCATATTCGCAAGTCCAAAGCAAATATTCACCTCCACTTAACACAGCCTTCGCCAAGCTTTGCCAGTCAGAAGGGGGAAGAATATGAGCAGCTTTAAGCTCTTTCAGTTGTTTAAAAGGAATAGGCTCATAATCATTCAGAATGCCACCGTTTGCAAGTTGATGCTGTATGCCAGGGAAAACTTGAGACGGAAAAAGTTGCCCAGAAAATTCATCTATTGTTTCCTCAGCTTTCCTAGCTTCTTTCAAAGCCAATTGCATAGGAGATTGTTGCATAAGCAAAGCATCTGCTCCAGGCGGGGGAGGCATTCGCCCTGCTCGAAAGGCAGGCAGAACAGCAAGGGGATGTGATGGAGCTGATGGACTGTCTGTTGTGTCTGCACAGCGGCATCAGCAGCCTGTAACGCTGGGAATACAGCCGCTGAGTCCTTATGGTGAGATTCAGCAGCCTCTTTTTCTAACTCTCCCCAATCATCGGGGGGTAAAATATCCTTTGTCATGTTAGTGCCAGGAGGTTTACAAGGCGGCCAGTCGTTTGCTAATTTACAAACCAAAGGTTGCTCATATTGGGGAGGGGAGGGTGGGGGTGCCGATGGACGAAGGGATGTGATGGAGAGATTCTGATGGCGGCAAGGCAGGATATAACTTTTCTGCTGAGCGAGTGGTCCGCTGCCACTTCTCATCTCCTGTGTCTCCTCTGAGACATTCTTTTATTAGAGTCCAAAGCGTAAAGGTATCCATAGGTACCTTCTCAGGACCATGCACAGCATAACAGCCCTGGAGTCTTTCACCTACTTTGTTCCACGTTTCCATATTAATAGTTCCATCCCTGGGAAACCAGGGGCATTCTTCCTCTATAAAATCTGAAGAACGACTAATCTGACCCCGAGTCACTTTTACTCCTCGGGCAACGAATAATGATTTCAGCACTGCAGAAAAAAGGCCTCGTTCAGTACTTGCAGCTTGTCCCATTTTATCTAACAATCTGTCCAATGCCCCAGTCCTTACCTCCCTATTTCAACTCACCAACCGCGGCTCGTGGGAGGAAGCGACGCCTTTGTCATTGGAGTCCGAGATTCCCGGGTTTCGGCACCAGATGACGGAGAGCAGCTCAAGACGCCTGGGACAGACGGGCTGAGGCTCTGGTGGCGCAAGAAGCAAAGTTTATTGTTGTTACAGGGCTTTTATATCTTTTAGCTACAGGAGTGTACAATACTTCAATCAGATAGCATTCATGCAGCTGACAGCAATACGTCATTACTTAATCAGCTCTTTGTGGATTATGGTCAGTACAGAGATCAAAAGGTGTTCTCTCCACAGAACACGTTCTGCTCTTGGTCACGGAACGAAGAAGCTGTAGCTTATGCTTGCCAGTTTCACATGGCAGTCCTTCCCTTTCAGGAGGGGCCGCGTGTTCCCTGTTTGACCCTTTCAGGCCAGCCAGGTCTGTTTTGCTTCACAGTCTTCCTCACTGGGTGATCTTTTAGGTCTTTTCCAACCTTGGTGATTCTATGATTCTATGATTCTAGAGGTGGAAAGAAAGTCTGGGGGTGGACAGGGGGTTGTGGGGAATCTACGGGGGGAAAGGTGTGAGTGGGGCTTCTGTGAGCTGGAAAGAGGGTCTGGAGGTGGAGAAAGGGTGGAAGAGGGAAACTGGGGGATTGTGGTGGGCTAGAAGCCCTGTGATGTGGAAAGGGGACCTGGGGGTGGGGAGGAGATTGTGAGGGAGAAAAGAGGAGAAAGGCTTCTGTGAGTGGAAAGGAGGGTCTGGGGGTGGAGGGGTACATTGTGGAGGGGAATATTGTGGAGGGCAACTTGAGGAGTTGAAAGGGGGAAAAGGGGTTTTTGTAGGGCAGAAAGGGCAGGTCTGGGAGTGGATGGAGGATTGTGAGGGGGAAAAAAAAAGGAGTGGGGTCTCTACAGGGAGGAAAGGGGGTCTAGGAGTGGTGAGGAGGTTGTGGGGGGCTTCTATGGGGTGGGAGTCTGGGGTAGACCTCAGGGGAGTATCTGGGGGAGAAGAGGGGAGTGGGGTGCCTCTGGGGTTGAAAAAGAGTTGGAGGGGAATTTAGTGGGTTGTGGAAGGGAAAAGGGTGAACAGAGCCTCTGCAAGGCAGAAAGCGCATCTGGGGCTGGAGGGAGGAAGGGGTGGGAGGAGAGAGCCAGGGGTTGTGGGGGGCTTCTATTGGGCAGAAAAGGAGTCCGGTTGGGGGGGAATGGAGGTCAAAATGGGGGAACTGACTCCAGGGGTCAGGGAGGAGCACAGGGGACTCCAGAGGTCAGAAAAAGGGGTCAGAAGGCGGAGGGAGCAAGGAGGACACGGGACCCTGGGGGTCAAAGAGAAGGTAATGGGGGGTGATGGCAGACTCTAAGGATCAGAATGGGGGAAATGGAGCGGGGGTACCCGGGAGGAGGAGAGGGGATTCTGGGGGTCAGATAGAGGGGACTGGGAAAGTGGGGGGACTGTAGGGCACAGAATGGGGAGACTCGTGACGGGGTGGAGGGACATTAGAGATCAGAACGGGGGACAGGGGAGGGAGCGGGAGGGCGGGGGGACAGATAGGTGGAGCCTGGGGGTCAGAATGGGGGAGGCGCAGAGGGGAGGCCCGGAAGAGAACGACAGGGATCAGAACGGGGGAAACGAAGGGGGAAGAAGGGGGAGGGAGGCGCAACCCCGGGGGTCACACAGAGGGACGGGGGGGGTTGCGGGCGATCCGTGGCAGGGGGAGGGGAGGAGGGCAGTGAAACGCACGGGGTGGGGGAGGCGGGGAGACGCAGGGCAGCCGCCCCCGCCGAGCGGAACCCCGAGCACCGCAGCGACGTCACGAGGCCAACGCAGAGCGGCACGCGGCCCCTGCAGCACCTGAAGCCCGGCCCCCGCCCCGGTGCCCCCCGAACAGCCGCCTGCAGAAGCCGAGGCGGCTCTCGGAGGCCCGGCTGCTCCGCACGGCCGCCCCCTGCTCGGGTCGCGGGGCTGATGACGTCACTCAGCGGGGACGGCGCCTCGCCGCAACGACGGAGGACGGCTCGGTTCCGCCTCCGAGAACAGCTGGATTCCGACGGGGGACGGACGGGGCCGGCGGCGGTGCCTTCCCCTGACCGCCCGGCGTCCCCGAGGCACGGGGCGGCGGAGCGCCGCTTTCTCCGCGCGGAGCCCCGCGGCTCCGCCATCCCGCCGGCCCCATCGCCGTCGCGGCGGCCTCGCGTCGGCAGCCGCCGTTGGCGGGGCGCCCGCGCTCGGCCCCGCCCCCTCGCCTCTCCCATTGGTCAGTCCGCCGAACGGGGCGGGCAGTCCGGGCGGGGTCCTTTGCGCTCGGTCATCGCGTCCTCACCGCGCGGCTCCGCCCGGCTGCCCGCGGCGATGCCTGTCGTCGTGCGCCCGCTCCGCTTCCGGGGCTCCGGCTGCGGGGACGTGGGGGACCTCAGCGAGGCCGAGCCCGCGCCGCCCCGGCCCCGCTCCGCTCCGTGCGGGCCTTCCTGGAGAGCGGCGAGCGCGGGCTGGCGGCCGCCGGCAGGTGGGGGAGCGGGGCGTCCGGGCGGGCGGCGCGGCCCGGCGATGGCGCTGGGGAACTCGCTGGAGACGAGCGGCTCCGCGGGCGCCTTGACGTCGCGCTGCAGGCGGCGGTCGCGAGGCCGGCGCTGTGCGGAGCGGGACGCTTCTACGTGCGTGCTGGAACTTTCCTGCTGGAAACAGCGCAGAGCAGCGCGGCACGATGGAGAGATGCGTGTGAACTCGCAGCCTGGTGGTACCTGAACGCTTTCCGTGTCGGTCCCTGTTCCGTTTGTGCCTGCAGTGGTTGCAGTTGAGTGCTCTCGCTGTGCACGCACTGAACGCCTGCGTTCCAAAAACTAGCTGCTGTTTTTAAGGCTGTCTCCTCGCCAAATCTTACTCTTCCGTACTTGTTGGAAAGATTTCAAGTGGGGTGAAGAAAATCTCAGCTGTTTCACTTGTCAGCAGTGCAACGACTCTGAAGGGCTAACGAGTGTATTTGCTGTAGGCTGTTCCCTTCTCTGTAATGCAGCCGCATTAACTGACATTAAGGTTATTGATACGGGAGGGAGGGGAATGACCCGAGTAGCTCTCGCACACTTCTTGCATAGACAGCAGAGCTTGATGAAGCTGAATTCTGTGCTTTATGGAATGCAATCAGTTTTCCTTTTGCACAAGTGCTTGCGCTCAGAACATCGCTTTCTCTTGTGCGCTCTTACAGCTGTTTGCAATCGTTCAGTTTCTCACCTCGTGTCCTTTCCTGAAAAGAAACAAGCTTGTTTCCTAACTTGTAAGACTAAATGAAGAGATTTGCTTTTTGTTGTCAAGAAGCTGTAGCAATTCTTTTCTTTGCTCGCCAGATTCCTAAACCAAAGTCAAAACTAATAAGAGGAGATGGGGCTGGGCAAGATGTGCTGGAAATGTTGGCCTGCGACCGAAAAAGCCAGTGTGGTAATAAAACCAGTAATTACAGATGTTCCGTAGTTCTGCTTTAATCTTATGAGCAGCTCATGTCAGAGTTAAAGGCTTGTTAAAGAGCACGCTTGGCGTCTTGGAACACACCATGAAACGTTCTGCATTTTGGCTGCGTATGAATTGCAAGCAGCGGTTTGATCCTGACACGTACTGGGCTTTTTCTTTGTGTCTGCAGGACGTTAAGATAGAATTTGACTTCCAGTGTCTCCTAGTCTGCTGGTTTCTGCCTACTAATACACTATTTGTAAGCACTGCTCGTCCCAAGTGTAAAAGAAAATACTGCTCTTTTCCTGTCACTTCTGTTCCCTTCTTTGTTCCAACAGGTTTGCTGCTTTTTTTCCTTTCTTTTTTTCTTTCTTTCTTTTTCTTTTTTATTATGGTAAAGCTGAGGCAGTCATTTTCAGTCTTCACTGTCCTATGGGCTGTAGATGAAAACCAAGAAAACACCGGGCATCGGGCTGAATTGTTCCTGAATAGGTGAGACTGACAGCTACTTATTTTGAGGACAATTGCAGCGCCCTTATAATAAAAATTCACAGTAACTCTGGAGAACTGGATTTGAAAATGCCTTGGGACTGCTGTCAGCCCATATGCTAGAAGAGTGGCTTAATTACAGGGAGAGTGTAAGTAAGAAATTTGCAAATATCTGAAGGGAAATCTTGCTTCCCAGCCGGAAGCAGCAGGAACAACCCACTGCATCAAACACTGTTGTCCTTGTTTGAGTGTTCTGATGTGACACCATGTTTTTCTAGGTCATAGGCTGCTGAACTGAAGCCACGGCAAGGAAGACTTCTTGAAAGCGATTGTGGAATCTTTTGCAAACAAAAGTGGTTTATTTACATTGTTTGAAAGCCTCGTTGGGAGTGGAGCTTCTAAAGAGAGATCTTTTCTCGGCACAGAGGCTGTGGGAGATGTCAGTCCCCAGGCACCAGAGCAAGGAGAACTTGCTGAACACGATATTGGTGAGAGGTGCTGCTTACACTCCGCATACACGTGACTCTGTATCAGAGGTTCTTCTCCAAGTGCTTCATTTGCAGCAACAGACCAGTGTCTGTCACAGCTGTTCATCTTTCCCCTAATGAGAGGCTGCTTTGCAAGAAGTTCCACCTTCAGCTGCGGCGGAGAGGCAGCGTCATCGTGCCAGGTTCTGAAGAATTTCTCACATACTTCCTGCTTCCACACTGTTGTCTTCTGGTCTGTTCTGATTCATTTCCAGTTGAAGCTGCCTGTTGAGCTTTGTGTGCTTGTACGCTGGTAAGTGCTGACAGGAAGGCCCGTACTTATTTATGTGTAATCTGTGAACACAGGTTAGAGGCATGAAAGCGAAATGATTCCAGGATGAGTTGTGAACTAATGAGGTCTTCCCGTTTTTTAAGCTTAACTTGAAGGTGAAGTCTGGCTTTGAATTTGAGCGTAACAAGAGTAGAATGCTGGTGGCCTCCTACTTGGCTCTTAGTGGTCGGAAACAGGTAGACTATTCAGGGTGCAAAGCAAGGAGGCTTATGGCCCTTTCTCTTTGTATGTGTGTTATATTTGTGCATCTGTTTTATATATGAAACAGAAGTTTATGCTACTGCGGCCTCTCTGAAGAAGTTTGTTCATCATGTTTTAAATACATAACGCACAACTTACAAAACGGTTTGTGCTTCTTGCTCGTAGGCCAAAGATTTTCCTTGTTGGAGAAGTGTGATGTTATCTCCATTCTGTGCTTTGTCAAAACCACTGACAAGTGCCAATGCACTTTGGTTGCGCCCTTCTGTGAAGTAGCTGTTGCTTCTGCAGGAGTTATTTGTGCAGTGTGAACAGGTGCAGAAGTCACTTGAAGAAGGCGGCATCTTACTTGGAACTTCTTGGTAGCAGCTTGTTAGACAGAGGCGAGCAGGTGGGAGGAGGTTGGTGGGAAGTGCTTTGCTGGGAGAAACGTTCAGAGCTCGCTCCTCTTGCAGTGAAACCCAGCTCTGATCAGAGGCAGGTCTTCCTGACTCGGACGCAGACCCTGGCTTCTCACAACCCTTGTTGTTGCACAGGTGCTGTTTGGATGCACAGCTGTGGTCTCCAGCACCTCGCGTGGCTTGGCTTGCAGTGGAATTCTGTGTCAGCGTTATTCCCACTGCGCAGATCGTTACAACAACTTTTTCACTCGCCCCACGAGACATCGAGACTGGAAACAGATGCTCCTGAATCCGTTTGCCTGTTGGTCCTTGAAGTAAGCAAGCTTCCCAAGTTGTTAAATGCATTTAAATGCCGGTTTTTTGGTCCCTAATTCCTTCTGTTTGTTTGTTTTTACCAAAGCAGGATTTTTTACTCGGGATGGTGTTCACTGGCAACTTAGAGCTGCAAGAGAAGTTCAGCACTCAGCGTGGCACACATCAACCTCCTTGCTTGCCGTTGCTGCTGTGCAAGCAGAACTGTACTGAGAAGCAAAGGTCCTGGTGGGATGCTGTGTGTACTCTCATGCAGAAAAAAACAACGTAGGAATGCTTCAGTTGGGAAATATTGGAAGCAACCTTCTAGAGGGCTTCTGAATTGATTGCCATGGGCTGCATAAAACCAGTTCCTTTTGTTTGAACGTTCAAGGTTTTTTGCTGCAGGGGTGTGAGATGGTGAAGAGCTTTGTAAAAACGGGCTTTACGTTTCTGATATTGCATTTGTAAAGAAGTGCTGGCTTAGGACTAAAGCTGCTTGTTGTGTTCATCAAACAAATGACGTGTGAGCAGATGGAAAAGAGGGAATGCTAACTGAGGAATGTTTCTGGTGACATTCAGGCCAGACTCGGCAGCCAAGCTGAAGCTTCTTGTACAGCATGGATGGAGTACTGTGTGAGCCCTAGAGAGACACGGCCTTCACCTGCCTTAATTATACACTGGGCAAGAAGCCTGCAAGCAACAGTAAGTTAAGATTGTCTGTAAATAAGTACCGTCTGTTTTTCTCTGATTTGCAAACGTAACAGGCTAAATAAAATCAGATGAGAATGTAGTACTGAGAAGTGCTGCTGATTTTGGTGGCATGACTGGAGCAACCACCTTGCCTGACAAGTACTCTCTACCTCACTGCTCTGAACAGCACAGGTAAAAGCAACGTTGTTTTCTCCCCGTGTTACCTTCTGTGACTATAGAGAGACCTTCTGAAATACGTCCCAAGTGTCAGAGAAAAGCTCTTGAAACTTCTCGAGAAAACAACTGCATCAGAGAAGAAAAAGTAAGAATGACACGTTATTGGAATTTTCTGTGGCAGTCTGAATTTCTCTTCTTCAACAGGGCGTTAGCCTGAACTCGTGCGACCAGAAAGAATCTATGGGAAGAAGCGTCTGCTACTGGAAGGAAATTCTGCTTAGCTTGAAAACTATCAAAAAGCACAGAAGTATTCCTGAACCTGCTGATGCTCTCTTCAAGCATTTCCACAGTGTGGACATCCAGGTACTGACGGATATTCAAAGAGGAGAGTAAGAGGGGTTGTACGTCGCGGGCTTGCATGCCAATGGTTGGTTGGTGTTTTGTTTTGGTTGGCTTTGTGTGTTGATGGGTGGTGGTTGTCTTATTTTTTTGTCGCTGTGCTGCTAATGCTGAGGTTTGGTAGGATCTTTCTGTTGAACTCCTCGGAGTTTTAAAACTCTCTGGTTGGAGGACACTGAACTGCCTTAGCACCAGCTTTCTGAAAAGCTGCTTTCCTGTCATGCAGGGAAAGCAGGCATAGTCTGAACCTCCTCCTATCTGCCTACTTACTAGATGCTTACAGTCTTACACCGACTGTTCCAGGTGTCCACACTGTGTTGTGTGTGACTTGTCTGTGGCTTTGGTTGTAGGTCCTCCAGGTTGCAGCCTGTGAAGAAGAGGCACGTGTGGCTTTTGCAACGCTGGGTGCAGCTGAAGGCAAAACTGATGATGCTTTATTAGCCTTTGAAGCTGTTAACACTGCGGTTTCGCACTGGAACCTATGCACTGTAAGTCTGTAAATTGCATTACCTCAGAATGCTTTTCTGTCACTTGCGTTCTGACCAGTTCTTCCTGATCGATGTGCTGTTACTTAGCTTGGTCAAAGAAAGGCAGAGGAGGTTGAGAGTGATGGTGTGCTACCAGAGGAACAAGAAGAACGCAGAGCCTGTCTTGTTGAAAGGCAGCACTGCCTGATGAAGATCACTGAGGAAAGCTCCTCTGACCCGTCAGTAGCTGCCCAAGTCAGTACAAGAATCAATGCTTGTGTGAATGGTCCTCTTAGTTAATGTTAACAGGTGTGGGGCTTTCCTGGGGGAAAACAACAGCAAAAACACCCCGAGTTTCTGCAGAAAGCCGTGTGCGCTGTGCCGCCGTCGATCAGGACGCAGTCTCTTGCTCTGAGGAAGAATTGCCATCACGACTTGCGTTTCCAATCCATTTCTAGCTGCCGGTATCTGTTAGAGCTGTGACGGAAATGCTGGAGGCAGTGATCCGGGAGCCTGGGGAGAACGGTGAGGAGGGAAGTCTTGCCTCCAGAAACATCTCACGAGCTGCGCACGTGGAAGTGAAAGATGCAGTTCCATCACCCAAGAAGTTCTCTTTCTCACCAACTAACACCTACCAGCTCTATTAGCCGGTTACTCTTTTAGGGAAGTGTTCCTTTTGTGTAAGAAAATCCAAGTTCAGTAAGCTTTTCTTATTTTCTTTGCTCAGACTCTCCTGCAGTGGGCAGAAGATCACAAGTCCTTACTTCAAAAGCTGTGTCAGCAAGTGGAAGCTTTAAAGGTAAACAGCTTTTGTCACTATACTGGATGCAGAAGAGTTGATCTTTTTGTTCTGGTAAGTACTTTGTCACCCAAGCACTGAACTAAGCTTCACTTGCCAGGCTACCTCTTAACTCAGTGAAGAGAACTGCTATAAACATCCGCTTAAATTCAGGGCAAGAGTGAAACTTTGCCTACAAACTCTAATTTGGTACTCAGATATAGGAAGTAATGCTGAGGATTGTGTGTGCAGAAAGTTGTGCTTTCTTCAGCTTAGCTGTTGTCATCTTGGTTCTGGGTTTATTTCTAGCTTCAGGGCACAGTCTCGGTTTTGTAAAGCATGGGCAGGTCGTGGATTATTGCAGCAGTTAACTCTTCTTTTTTCTTTTGTCTCAGATCTTGAACGTGCTTTTAAATAGCAAAGGAGCGTAGGGATCATTCCTTGGGTTTTCCCCACATACCTGTGTTTCATACGTTTCCATTCTCTTAATTGAAACCCTGTCTTTAACAGAATGAAACACGGGAAATGAAACGTAACAGTTGCAGTGTAAGCGTGCCATCTCATCGCTGGCCTGCTGAAAGCTGTGGAGCAGATACTGTGTCAGATGGTTATGGGAGAGCACAACACCTTCGTGAAGCTCCTTGGAAGGGTAAGTCGATGCTGGATTTTTAATTGACCGCTTAGCTAAACAGTGAGACTTCTTAAAACCTTTCTGCAGTGTTCTGAGATGAATGAGTAAAACTGGTCCCTGGGGAAAGTTCATTCAAGTCAGAAATGAAAGCTGGATGCAAACCCTTTACTTGGTGTTCAGTTGCTACCTCTGGCCCGTCTGTTTGCAGTAGCCAGTCACCTGCTGTGACTCGCAGTGTCTTGGAAGAACTGCTGCAACCAATGTACCACCAACAGAGGTGAGGACAAACAAATCTGCTCAAGCCATTTCTACTGATTTGTTGGAAACAGCTGGTTGTGATTCTGTGTGCAGCTGGGTATCACTGCGGTTCCCTAGAGAGCATTTACTACACTTGAGGTCTGCTGGAGACAGGCAGAAAGTTCCATTATCAGCTGATCTTTGGGACGTGGGGTTTGGGAGAAGCAGCCAGCAAAAGATGTTTTTAACGTGCTGGCAATGTCCTCTGCTCGTTGTCTGCGATGTTCTTTTCCCCAAAGTAGTGTGGGGACTTGCTGGTTTTGACTTTTTTGGTACTAAAGGAAATGAGTCAGTTCACTTACGCTTCTCTCCAGTCTGTGTGTTCAGGTACCATCCAAGTTTTGAACGTATGATTTCAGTTTAAACTGATGAGAGTTGAAATCTAATTTTAAGGTGCACCTTGCTATGAAGAGTGCACGTTGCATGGGCTTCAGCCCCCTGGTCCCTTTTTCTCCTTTTGCACGAGGAAGTAACGGTGTGTTTTTCTGTAGGCGCCTGTCTGTGGCACGAACGGAGCTGCACCTCAGCACGTCGACGTGCTCAGCAACAAGCGATCCACGCGCCGCCTCTGCACAGCACTTGTGCTGCTGTGCTTCCTCAAGGCACCTGTGGTGCACCTGTGTGTTTTGATGCTCCGTCTGCTGGAATCCTTTCTCCTCGTGGAGGTGATGATCGCTACAACTACGGCCTGCCCCAGGCGAGCGCAAATCCACCTCTGCCTGAAGCAGGCTGTTTTACAAGACCTGCGTTTGCACCCACAGGTTTAAAACCTGCAGAGTCCTGTGTCAGTGCCGCACAGGACAAATTAGGATCCGCCTTTGCGACAAAGGAAGGGCAGTGGGACTGTAACATCTCTGCAGTGAGAAATGAACCCGCTGCCCCAAAATGTGCTGCCCTGCAGAACGCAAACAAAACTCGTTCAGCAGTATCTCTTCAAGAACTGTCCTTTCAACTCGATGGGAAAACCCCAGCGTGTACCTCTCAGAATCTGGCAGATGCTGAAGCGGAGCCTGCAGAGGGAAGATGTAACTTCTCAGTGTGGATGCCTCCAGGTGGATTTAAATTTGGCATAGAGGAGTGCAATACAAATTGCGCTAAGGAAGACGATCCGCCCAAGGAGCGTACAGCAGGCTTGACAAACATGGATGGAAAAGACAAAAATGAACTGCCCTCAGGTGGTGGAGTTACACTCCAATCTCAAGAAACAGCAAACAGGGACAAGAGTGAGCCCAGCTGTGAGAAAGGCACGTGGATAACAGCTCATGTTTCTGGTACGAACGCAGCCAAAGCGTCTCCTTGTGGTGCCAACTCTGTAGCTGTGCTGGAGGAAGCTACCAGGGAACACAGCGACCTCAGCCATGGTGGTGATGGTTCTGATGCCGCTGTAGAGGCCTCAGAGGCTTTAAGCACCTGTGAAACGCCAAGAAAAACCGTGGTGTCTGCTCCAAAGTTTGTATTGAGGTCTGAATGTGTCAAGAGCGTTTTCAGTAACGAAAAGACATTCCCATCTGGCAAGACCTCGGCCATCGGTTCCCTCTTTGGATTCGGCTTTAATCCTCCAGGAAGGAGCGCTGATGGAATTTGAACATCTCAGAAAGCAGAGCAGGAAAAACCGGGAGTGGCTGAAGCAGCCAAAAGCTGCAGTGCAGCTCAGGAACCTTGGGAGAGCGAGGCATCCAAGCTGGCTCCTCCAGCACAAGATGGGCCCTCCGACTTCTCGTTTAAAGTTCTGGAAGAAGGTGAGCGTTAACTGAGCTAGTAATTTATTCAGCTGTGCTGCTCATTAGTCAGTCATTCATTAGTGCTGGTCATTGAGTTCTTCTGTCTTAATAGGACGTCGATTCTTTCAGTGCCAGTGCAGGTCTGTGATCTCCAAATCCTAGACTTTCAACTTGAGTGATGCTGAGCTGTAGCTGTTTGCACGTGAGAGCAGAAACGTGCCTTATGCAGGATTCAGCGTTGGTCTGCAGTGAGACAGGGAGCTGCGGGTAGGATTTTGGAATGTGTGCGAGGCGCTGTTTAAGATGTCAGGGTGAAGTGCTGAGTGCCTTTTTGAGCTGAACTGGCAGTGGATGTGCGCAGGCCTCGCTCTGACTGGCCACTACGAGAGCAGCACGTGTGCTTCAGCTTCAACTCGAGTCATCCCTTCAACTCGGAGGCATCCTGCTGCTCTGCCTCCATTCCTTTCCGGTAGCTTTACATCTTTATGCCTTGGATTGCCCTGGTTTTTCTTGTGCTTCCCAGAAGAGATGTGAAATAAGTTCTGTTCAGTCGCTGTGTCAGATCTTCTGGAATTTCACATGCTCAGAGCTCATCGGTAGTACAGCTGCTGCAGACAGCTTTCCGTTTCTGACTGGCTTTTGCAGTCCTTGGTTTTGCTTTTCCTCTGCAGATGATTCCCGTGTGGCTCTTCCTTGTAGCTGTGTTTTGTTTGGTGTAAGGCCATCACTAATTCTTGTAACGGTATGAAAATGCTGACCTGTTCCTGGTCTGAGACTTGAATTTCAAAGGGAAGGGGAAAGTATAGTGCTGCTGGAACCAACAGACTCTAACAGTACTTCAACTGAGAAAACCTGTCATCTTCCATTTGGCCAGTCACCCTTTCTGAGGCTGTGAGTGTCTGTATAGTAATAAAAGGTGGCACATATTGGGCTACCAGAAATATAAGTAAATGTCAAAGGAAGCTGGTGTCTGTAGTGGCAGTGGCAAGTTTGAAATCTTCATTATTGCGCGGAGGTTCTTGGATAGCAGCAGAAAACCAAAGCATGGCGGATTTACAGTTCCTTAGTTATCCTGAATGAGTGTCTTTTTATCTAAGGATGCCTTTTCAAAAGCTCTGAATGCAAGATGTTCTGAGTATCGTTAGGTTGCTTCATAATGTACGTGCCAGAAATGATCTCAGTATTTAGCTGTCTTATCAGCTGTTTTCCACTGATGTTTGTTCTTGGCAGCAGGCCCCCCAGTCAAACCTGAGCTGCAGAGGGAATGTGTTACTGCTTCTCAGGTGTCTCAGGGAGAGAAAGGAAACAGCTTTGCCTCCTAAAGTAGAAACGGCTTTGGCTGGTAGAATTCCTCCTAGCAGGTATGTAAGAGTGGAGGGATTTCAGAGCAGTTTCCAAGGGAAATGGTGCTCGTTTTGGAATCGCACTGCTCCAAAGGCACTTCAGTCTCTTGTCGAGTCCAGCTTGAGTGTGTCTTAAGAGTAATGAAGAGTTCTTGTTTGTTTTTTTGCCCAGTTGTTCGCTTCCCTTAATCCCTGTTACTTAGCTGCTCTGAAGCAGTAGGAGCTGTAGGAGCTGTAGGAAAGTTGGAGACTGAGAACTTTCAGTCATGATTTCTCTGTACTGCAGTTGTAATTAGAAATGGAGAAATTTATCAGTTGCTGGGAGGGAGGGAGGGAGGGAGAGAGGGAGGGAGAGGAGGGGGGAAATGCGGCTTTATTGGAGGGAGCGGTTATTCTTAGTGTCCAGCCTTAATGTAGTTTGAAAGTTAGGCTCTCATGGCTTATTTGCTTCCTGTTTTATTAATCGTGCTGACTTATTCTTCCTTCCTTGTACAGATTTACATACTGAGCAACCAGTGAACAGCAGCGGAATTTGTGCAGTCAGCTGCGAGCAGCGAAGAAGCAGAATGCACAGAAACTGCTCACGTATCTCAGGATTTACCAGGAGGTGGTGATGCAGCTTTTTAGGAAGGAGAAGAACTGCAAGCTCAAGTAGAGATGAGTTTAACTGGAAGTAGCCTTGCGTAGCTTTGTAAGGCTTAACACAGTTGTTCGTGTCTGGATTTCGTGTTTGACCCTAGCGTGCCTAATAGGATGAGGAGCTTGCAATGACTGTAATCTTCTAGTTTGGCCTCCTGTAAAGAACAGACCTTAATTGCAGGTTAGTGTAATGATTCAGAGCACCAATAAACAGTAGGTGGTGTCCTTTAATTGGAACAGCTGATCTGGTGAAGTCTGCAGAATGTCGTCTTCCTCTTTCTTCAATATCTGTCTGCCTTTCCTCATCTCTTCATCACAGTATGACTTCTGTGGGGTTTTTCTCGCCTTACCTGCTCTTTTTCTCCTTCGGTGTCACTTCTCCCACCAGAAATGCTTGTCTGTCACGCGTTTCTGCAGTTCTTCCAAGTTTTTCTGTAGCTTTGGAAGATGTGTCAATTGAAGAATGTTAAAAGCCAGTAATGCGCACGTAGAAAGCGTGGAGGACATGCAGCTGTGAGGCCTCCGTTTATTATTTTCAGTTGATTCTTGTTCTGTCAGATGCCAGCATGAAGTTATTTCACGGTCTTTAAGAGGAGAGCACCTGGGATGCTAACAGTGCTGCGTTATCACTTAGCACATCATTCAGCAGGCCTGAAATTTCGCTGGGGAATTGTGGCCAGCACACTGGATAGCTTAAGAATCAAACAACTTGCTATGCAGCGTGGTGCAGGCAGTGTTGCATTGCTAAAATGAATTTCAAACGCTGGAACTTGTTGGGCTCTCCCATTTGGAGAAGGCAGGGCTTTTCATTCACTTCAGTGCATGATGAGTGTCGAGCTGAGGGTACAAAGCCACTGGAGAAGAATGTGAAGGAATTGTCTTCAAAGAGAGGGCAGAACTTTACAGCTGGGCCAGAGATGCCGCTCAGCGGAAGGAGCTCTTGGAGAGCTGAAGCTCCTCTTCCGGACACAGCAGAAGTATTCCAGGAGCCTCGTGAGAAGGGGCCGAGTTGCTGAGGTGTGTGCAAAGCATGTCATCGCCACAGAAATGAACTCATTGCCCTCTGAGACATCAAACTGCTTGAATTTGGACAGCTACAGGTGATGCTGGTGAGTCGGTTGGGTGGTTTTTACAGTTCCTTCCGGTCTCTCCTGCAGTCGGTTTGGCTTTGTTTTACCCTGGAGATCCTACAGAACAAAAGCTGCTGATCTCTGGCTGCAGTGAGTAGAGCTAAGGAAATCTCTTCTTGGGTTTGTTTTCAGACGGTGAAGTGGAAGTAGAGCGAGTTGCGGTCAGATTAGAAGTTCAAGAACTGGCTGATTCTTTCGAGAGCAGATTGAAGAATGCCAGCAGAGCTTGTCAGAGCTGCAGAAGGGCCAGCTCTCTGTGGCAGCGGAGCTGTCAAAGGACACCGGCCCTGTTGTTGTGTATTTGGACGTTTCTGCCAGCGATGAACCTTCAGGACACACAGCCACGGAGCTGCTTTCACACATTGTCCCTCGGACGGCTGAAAAGCTCAGGGCCCTGTGCACAGGGGAGAAAGGCTCGTGGATTCAGGAGTACCACGTTTCACAGGATAGTTAGTGACTTCCTATGTCAGGTAAGCTTAACGTGAAGGCTTTTCACGGAGAGAAAAAGCCCACCTGGGCTGCAGCACCGCATGGATCCTGCCTGAAAGTGGGCTTTTCCAGTTTTTGACTGTAGTGAGAGTAGCCAAAATCAGCAGGGCTGCTGTCAGCAGCGACGCCTCAAGCTTTCCCGACACTTCTAGAGAGGATCACGTTTGATTCTTGGGGAGCTGTGACTTCATGGGAACGCCACAGCCTGCGTGTGAGACTTCATTTTGTTCGTGCTGTTATCTGCCTGATGGCTCCTCTTTGACAGCTGTTTGATTTGTGGGCTCTTAGAGCCAGCTTTCAGCCTTTGGCAGCAGCAGGAAGCGGAGCTCCCGACGTGTTGTAGGCAGCGTTTGCTCTGCTCAGGGGCCTTGGCTGCAGCGTGTGTGCAGAGAACAGCGTGCGTGTTTGGCATGGCTGTGCAGCAGAGAACAGAAATGGTAGTTTTGTCATTTTTCAGTGCCTCCCAGGACAGCACTCTGTGGTAGATCAGAAATTGGTGTGCGTGTTGGATTTGCTGTTTAGCAGGTGCATTCTCCTGCTGCATCTCTGTGCATCTCTGTATCCTACTGTACTTTGACTGCAGGACTTTTCTCGCAGTAGGGTCAAGGCCACCCAAACTCAGGTCTGTTGTGCTTTGAGTATGGAGCCCTTTCAAGGCTTGATTAAGACCTGGCAGAGTAGAAGCCAACGCTGTGTGAACGACAATTCAAGAGTGTCCTTTTCTGGAACTGCGCTCACAGATGGTCAGAATTCACTGTAGGATGCTTGTGATTGTTTTGTACTATTAAGTTCTGTCCATGAGAGCTTGTTCTCCCTATTCTGTCAAAAATACTGTTAGGAATTCTTGATGGTACTGTGCTCTCAAGCATGCAAACCTTTTTTTCGTATTAGAGGCACAATTTTTATATCAATGCATCGTAGCAAGCCAGATTTCCTTTCCTCCTTATGGAAAACCAGATGCTTTCAAACATCTTTCCAGTGTCATGAATAAAGGCTCCGTTCTTAAAACCTGTATCCCCTCCGTTGTGTGAAGGCTTGAGCGGGGTGGAAAAGCAGCCAGGCAGCCTGCCTTCTTTTGTAACACTGTTGGGATTTTGGGCTGTGCCATGGGTTCAGTTGCTCGTAGTCAACAGCGATTCCTTGGAACTGTCATTCAGTTCCAGTGTGTTTGTTTTGTCTCGATTAGTTTTGCTTTTCCACGTGCCGCTGCCCACAGGCACAGCCCTGCTGCTCAGAGAGCTGGGAACAATCCCTAACTTGAGGCTGCGCAGCTCTGCCTCGCGAGGTTCCGTCCACCCCTCGCTGGCAGGGTGCAGCCATCAGCCTCCCTGGGCTCTGTGGCAGTCCTGGGCCCTTCACACATCCTGTTTGTTCAAGTTCTTGGTAGTGTACGCTGTGCTGTGCTGTCTGATCATAGAATCATAGAATCACCAAGGTTGGAAAAGACATAAAAGCTCATCCAGTCCAACCGTTCACCCATTACCAACAGCTCCCACTAAACCATGTCCCTCTACACAACATCCAGTCTTTCCTTGAACACCCCCAGGCTCGGTGACTCCACCACCTCCCTGGGCATCCATTCCACTGCCTGACCACCCTTTCTGAACAGTAATACTTCCTCATGTCCAGCCTGAATCTCCCCTGCCGCAGCCTGAAACCATTCCCTCTGCTCCCATCACTGATGACACGAGAGCAGAGGCCGACCCCCAGCTCACTACAACCTCCCTTCAGGCAGTCATAGAGAGCAGTGAGCTCTGCTCTGAGCTCCTCTTCTCCAGGCTGAACATTCCCAGCTCCTTCAGCCTCTCCTCAGCAGCCCTGTGTTCCAGACCCCTCACCAGCTTTGTTGCCCTCCTTTGAACACGTTCCAGGGCCTCGCTACCCCCAGGCAGATCCACACTTCCAGCCCATTTGGTGTCATCTTCGAATGTACTGAGGGTGCACTCGATGCCCTCATCCAGGTCATCAATCAAGATACTGAAGAGGACAGGCCCAGCACCGACCCCTGGGGAACACCGCTCACGACCGGTCGCCAGCTGCATTTCACTCCATTCACCACCACTCTCTGAGCCCGGCCCTCCAGCCAGCTCCTCACCCAGCCCAGAGAGCAGCCATCCAAGCCTCGGGCTGCCAGCTTCTGCAGGAGAATGCTGTGGGAGACAGTGCCAAAGGCTTTGCTGAAGTCTAGGTAGAACATCAACAGCCTTTCCCTCATCCACCAGACGGGTCACAGATCATAGAAGGAGATCAGGTTGGTCAAACAGGAGCTGCCCTTCATGAACCCATGCTGGCTAGGCCTGATCCCCCGCTCATCCTGCACATGCCGTGTGATCTGCTCCATCACCTTCCCTGGCACCGAGGTCAGGCTCACAGGCCTGTAGTTCCCCGGATCCTCCTTACGACCTTTCTTATAAATGGAGTCACATCGGCAAGCCTCCAGTCTTCTGGGACCTCACCAGCCAACAAGGAGCGCTGACAGATGATGGAAAGCGGCTCGGCTCTCACCTCCGCCAGTTCCCTCAGCACTCTCGGGTGGATCCCATCTGGCCCCATCGCCTTGTGGCAGCCCAGTTGGAGCAGGAGGTCTCTGACTGTTTCCTCCAGAATCACAGGGGGGTTCGTGTGCTCCCCAGCCGAGATTACCAGGTCAGAGAGAGGAGCATCCTGAGGATAACTGGTCTGACTTTTAAAGACAGACGTAAAGAAGGCATTCAGAACCTCCGCCTTTTCCTTATCCTCAGTGCTCACATTCCCAGCCTCATCCAGCAAAGAGTGGATATTCTCCTTTGTCCTCCTCTTACCGTTAATGTATTTATAAAAGAGTTTCTTATTCCTTTTCACCCCAGCGGCTAGGTTAAATTCAAGCTGGGCTTTTGCCTTTCTGATTTCACCTCTACATATCCTAACAACTTCCTTGTATTCATTCTGAGTGCCCTGTCCCTCTTTCCACAGGCGGTAGGTTCTCTTTTTCTCCCGGAGCCTCAGGAACAGTTCCCTATTCATCCACGCCGGTCTTCTTCCCCGCCGGCTCATTTTGCAGCTCAGGGGCACTGCCTGCTCCTGCGCCCTTAAGACTTCCTTCTTGAAGAGCAACCAGCTCTCTTGGACCCCCTTACTCGCTAAGACTGAATGCCAGGGGACTCCTCCTATTTGTCCCCTGAACAATTCAAAGTCTGCCCTCCTGAAGTCCAAGGTAGCAATTTTACTGTTCCCCCTCCAGGCTCCACCATGAATCACGAAGTCTATCATTTCATGATCACTCTGCCCAAGACAGCCTCCAACCTCCACATCTCCCACCAAACCTTCCCTGTTTGTGAACAGCAGGTCTAGTGGGGCAGTTCCTCTCGTGGGCTCTCTGACCAGCTGTATCAGGAATTTGTCCTCTACGCATTCCAGAAACCTCCTAGACTGCTTCCTCTGTGCTGTGCTGTACTCCCAGCATATGTCAGGGAAGTTAAAGTCCCCCATGAGGACAAGGGCAGGCGACTGTGCAGCTTGTGCCAGCTGCTTATAGAATACCTCATCTGTCTCTTCATCCTGATTTGGAGGTCTATAACAGACGCCCACCAGGGTGCCTGTCTTGTCAGCCCTTCCTCTGATCTTTACCCATAGGGATTCAACGTTTTCGTCCCCGGTCATAACCTCAGTAGCATAAAAGCATTCCCTAACACAGAGAGCCACAGCGCCACCCCGCCTTCCTTGCCTATCTTTCCTGAAGAGTTTGTAGCCATCCATTGCAGCGCTCCAATCGTGGGAGCAATCCCACCACGTTTCTGTTATGGCAACTGGGTCATAGTTTGCCTGCTGCACAATGGCTTCCAACTCTTCTTGTTTGTTGCCCATGCTGCGTGCATTCATGTAGACGCACCTCAGCTGAGCCCCTCGCCTCTCACCTAATCCCAATACCACTTCCCCAGGCTGCTCTCTAGCATGCCTAGCTTTATCCCCCTCCCCCTTCCTATCTAGTTTAAAGCCCTCTCTACAAGTCCCGCCAGCTCCTGGGCAAGTATCCGTCTCCCTTTTGGAGACAGGCAATTCCCATCAGCAGACCTCAGGCCAGGTGCCCAGTAGACCGCCCCATGATCAAAGAACCCAAAATTCTTGTGCTTGCACCAGCCTCTCAGCCATGCATTTACAAGATGGCTTTTCCTGCTCGTCTCAGCGCTCGTCCCTGCCACCAAGGGAATACTGGCAAACACCACTTGTGTGCCCGCTCCATCAACTAACTTCCCCAGTCTCCTAAAATCATTTTTTATAATCCTCAGGCTTCTAACAGGGATCTCATCACTGCCGGCCTGAACTATCAATAGAGGGTAACAATCAGAGGGGCGGATAAGGCTGGGGAGTTTTCTACAAATATCCCTGACCCGGGCCGCAGGAAGGCAGCACAGCTCCCTACGGGTAGGGGCAGGCCGACACATCGGACCCTCTGTTCCTCTCAGAAGAGTCACCTACAGCTACCACTCTCCTTTCTTTCTTGGAGGAGGCAGTCTTTAAACGCGGGGCTGACCGCCTCACCTTAGGCAAGCTTGGTGGCAGTGCTCCCACATTATCATCAGTCACCACCCCCTCTGGTTTCAGAGTTTCATACCTCTTACAGAGAGGGACCAGGGGAACCGAGGCAGGTCGAGAACTTGGGGGTTGCCTGCGACGCCGGGATGAGACCAGCTGCCATTCCTCATCTTCTCTCAAGCTGTCTCTCCCTGTTTGACTACAATGAGAGATAGGGTCCGTTGTCCCCTCAGTCTGGGCAGTGCAATCTCTGCGCCTTTCTCGCAGAGTCACTCCACCAGTCCATCTCTCGTTCACACTCTCTGATGGCCCGCAGTCTGCCTACCTCCTCCCTAAGCTCCACCACCAGCTTGAGCCGCTCGTCCAGCTGCTCACACCGCACACAAGTGGCATCCTTCCCATCCTCCCCTGGCAGCAGCAGGCTGAGGCACTCCCGGCAGCCAGAGACCTGAACCGCCACATTATTAAGCAGACCCTCTGTCTGGGTTGCCACAGTCTTTGCATGGGAAGCACGTTTCCTGGTGAGGACCATGCCTGGAGAGGTGGTGTCAGGGCCTGTTAACAGGAGAGCAGGCACCTGAGAAAACAGGAGAGCAGGCACCTGAGAAAAAGACAAGAGCACTCAGCCGTGCTGACACAAGACACAGCCTCTGCTCCCCACTGCTGCCTTAATGAATGGGCAGTGCAGTGCTAGTGGCCCTCACACACTGACTACCTCCACCCTAAGCGGTCAGAGCACCTTTCCACACCTTCTGGCTTGTGCTATGTGTTATGTGGGCGGGAACCGGTTCCCACCCTCCCTGGTCTCTTTTTATCCACACAACAAATGGCCCAAGGTCAAGCTTCAAAGATAAAGAGCAGGCAGTGTCAGCTCCGCCCCTGGTGAGTCAGGAGCCCGCCCACAAGCTGCCAGCTGCCAGCCCAGGCACAGCACTGTCGATGCCTCCAAAAAAGTCTAAAAAAGGAGCTTTTTTGCTCACTTTTCTTCACTCCAGATCCCTTGCCCACCACAGTTTTACCTGCTCAAAGCTACTCTCTGTAGCACCTTAACCCTAACCCTGACCCTAAACCTAACCCTAACCCTAACCCTACCCTAACCCTTATCCTAACCCTAACCTTAACCCTAACTCTAACCTTAACCCTAACCCGAACCCGAACCCTAACCTCAACCCTAACCCTAACCCGAACCCTAAACCTAACCCTAACCCTAACACTAACCCCAACCTTAACCCTAACCCTAACCCTAACCCTTACCCTAACCCTAAACCTAACCCTAACCCTGACCCTAACCCTGACGGAGAGCAGCTCAAGACGCCTGGGACAGACGGGCTGAGGCTCTGGTGGCGCAAGAAGCAAAGTTTATTGTTGTTACAGGGCTTTTATATCTTTTAGCTACAGGAGTGTACAATACTTCAATCAGATAGCATTCATGCAGCTGACAGCAATACGTCATTCCTTAATCAGCTCTTTGTGGATGATGGTCAGTGCAGAGATCCAAAGGTGTTCTCTCCACAGAACACGTTCTGCTCTTGGTCACGGAACGAAGAAGCTGTAGCTTATGCTTGCCAGTTTCACATGGCAGTCCTTCCCTTTCAGGAGGGGCCGCGTGTTCCCTGTTTGACCCTTTCAGGCCAGCCAGGTCTGTTTTGCTTCACAGTCTTCCTCACTGGGTGATCTTTTAGGTCTTTTCCAACCTTGGTGATTCTATGATTCTATGATTCTAGAGGTGGAAAGAAAGTCTGGGGGTGGACAGGGGGTTGTGGGGAATCTACGGGGGGAAAGGTGTGAGTGGGGCTTCTGTGAGCTGGAAAGAGGGTCTGGAGGTGGAGAAAGGGTGGAAGAGGAAACTGGGGGATTGTGGTGGGCTAGAAGCCCTGTGATGTGGAAAGGGGACCTGGGGGTGGGGAGGAGATTGTGAGGGAGAAAAGAGGAGAAAGAGGCTTCTGTGAGTGGAAAGGAGGGTCTGGGGGTGGAGGGGTACATTGTGGAGGGGAATATTGTGGAGGGCAACTTGAGGAGTTGAAAGGGGGAAAAGGGGTTTTTGTAGGGCAGAAAGGGCAGGTCTGGGAGTGGATGGAGGATTGTGAGGGGGAAAAAAAAAGGAGTGGGGTCTCTACAGGGAGGAAAGGGGGTCTAGGAGTGGTGAGGAGGTTGTGGGGGGCTTCTATGGGGTGGGAGTCTGGGGTAGACCTCAGGGGAGTATCTGGGGGAGAAGAGGGGAGTGGGGTGCCTCTGGGGTTGAAAAAGAGTTGGAGGGGAATTTAGTGGGTTGTGGAAGGGAAAAGGGTGAACAGAGCCTCTGCAAGGCAGAAAGCGCATCTGGGGCTGGAGGGAGGAAGGGGTGGGAGGAGAGAGCCAGGGGTTGTGGGGGGCTTCTATTGGGCAGAAAAGGAGTCCGGTTGGGGGGGAATGGAGGTCAAAATGGGGGAACTGACTCCAGGGGTCAGGGAGGAGCACAGGGGACTCCAGAGGTCAGAAAAAGGGGTCAGAAGGCGGGGGGAGCAAGGAGGACACGGGACCCTGGGGGTCAAAGAGAAGGTAATGGGGGGTGATGGCAGACTCTAAGGATCAGAATGGGGGAAATGGAGCGGGGGTACCCGGGAGGAGGAGAGGGGATTCTGGGGGTCAGATAGAGGGGACTGGGAAAGTGGGGGGACTGTAGGGCACAGAATGGGGAGACTCGTGACGGGGTGGAGGGACATTAGAGATCAGAACGGGGGACAGGGGAGGGAGCGGGAGGGCGGGGGGACAGATAGGTGGAGCCTGGGGGTCAGAATGGGGGAGGCGCAGAGGGGAGGCCCGGAAGAGAACGACAGGGATCAGAACGGGGGAAACGAAGGGGGAAGAAGGGGGAGGGAGGCGCAACCCCGGGGGTCACACAGAGGGACGGGGGGGGTTGCGGGCGATCCGTGGCAGGGGGAGGGGAGGAGGGCAGTGAAACGCACGGGGTGGGGGAGGCGGGGAGACGCAGGGCAGCCGCCCCCGCCGAGCGGAACCCCGAGCACCGCAGCGACGTCACGAGGCCAACGCAGAGCGGCACGCGGCCCCTGCAGCACCTGAAGCCCGGCCCCCGCCCCGGTGCCCCCCGAACAGCCGCCTGCAGAAGCCGAGGCGGCTCTCGGAGGCCCGGCTGCTCCGCACGGCCGCCCCCTGCTCGGGTCGCGGGGCTGATGACGTCACTCAGCGGGGACGGCGCCTCGCCGCAACGACGGAGGACGGCTCGGTTCCGCCTCCGAGAACAGCTGGATTC
>NW_026294677.1:0-52500 GCF_026119805.1 Tympanuchus pallidicinctus
ATCGCTTATTTTCATAGAAATCCCTGTTTTTCCCCTAAAATATCGCTTATTTTCACAGAAATCCCTGTTTTTCCCCTAAAATATCGCTTATTTTCACAGAAATCCCTGTTTTTCCCCTAAAATATCGCTTATTTTCACAGAAATCCCTGTTTTTCCCCTAAAATATCGCTTATTTTCATAGAAATCCCTGTTTTTCCCCTAAAATATCGCTTATTTTCAAAGAAATCCCTGTTTTTCCCCTAAAATATCGCTTATTTTCACAGAAATCCCTGTTTTTCCAATAAAATATCGCTTATTTTCATAGAAATCCCTGTTTTTAACCTTAAATATGTGGCTTATTTTCATAGAAATCCCTGTTTTTAACCGAAAATATCGCTTATTTTCACAGAAATCCCTGTTTTTCCCCTAAAATATCGCTTATTTTCACAGAAATCCCTGTTTTTCCCCTAAAATATCGCTTATTTTCACAGAAATCCCTGTTTTTCCCCTAAAATATCGCTTATTTTCACAGAAATCCCTGTTTTTCCCCTAAAATATCACTTATTTTCACAGAAATCCCTGTTTTTCCCCTAAAATATCGCTTATTTTCACAGAAATCCCTGTTTTTCCCCTAAAATATCGCTTATTTTCACAGAAATCCCTGTTTTTCCCCTAAAATATCGCTTATTTTCACAGAAATCCCTGTTTTTCCCCTAAAATATCGCTTATTTTCACAGAAATCCCTGTTTTTCCCCTAAAATATCGCTTATTTTCACAGAAATCCCTGTTTTTCCCCTAAAATATCGCTTATTTTCACAGAAATCCCTGTTTTTCCCCTAAAATATCGCTTATTTTCATAGAAATCCCTGTTTTTCCCCTAAAATATCGCTTGTTTTCACTGAAATCCCTGTTTTTCCCCTAAAATATCGCTTATTTTCACAGAAATCCCTGTTTTTCCCCTAAAATATCGCTTATATTCCTAGAAATCCCTGTTTTTCCCCTAAAATATCGCTCATTTTGATAGAAATCCCTGTTTTTCCCCTAAAATATCGCTTATTTTCACAGAAATCCCTGTTTTTCCCCTAAAATATCGCTTATTTTCACAGAAATCCCTGTTTTTCCCCTAAAATATCGCTTATTTTCACAGAAATCCCTGTTTTTCCCCTAAAATATCGCTTATTTTCACAGAAATCCCTGTTTTTCCCCTAAAATATCGCTTATTTTCACAGAAATCCCTGTTTTTCCCCTAAAATATCGCTTATTTTCACAGAAATCCCTGTTTTTCCCCTAAAATATCGCTTATTTTCACAGAAATCCCTGTTTTTCCCCTAAAATATCGCTGATTTTCATAGAAATCCCTGTTTTTCCCCTAAAATATCGCTTATTTTCACAGAAATCCCTGTTTTTCCCCTAAAATATCGCTTATTTTCATAGAAATCCCTGTTTTTCCCCTAAAATATCGCTTATTTTCACAGAAATCCCTGTTTTTCCCCTAAAATATCACGTATTTTCACAGAAATCCCTGTTTTTCCCCTAAAATATCGCTGATTTTCATAGAAATCCCTGTTTTTCCCCTAAAATATCGCTTATTTTTACAGAAATCCCTGTTTTTCCCCTAAAATATCACTTATTTTCATAGAAATCCCTGTTTTTCCCCTAAAATATCGCTTATTTTCACAGAAATCCCTGTTTTTCCCCTAAAATATCGCTCATTTTCCTAGAAATCCCTGTTTTTTCCCCTAAAATATCGCTTATTTTCACAGAAATCCCTGTTTTTCCCCTAAAATATCGCTTATTTTCACAGAAATCCCTGTTTTTCCCCTAAAATATCGCTTATTTTCACAGAAATCCCTGTTTTTCCCCTAATATCGCTTATTTTCACAGAAATCCCTGTTTTTCCCCTAAAATATCGCTTATTTTCACAGAAATCCCTGTTTTTCCCCTAAAATATCGCTTATTTTCACAGAAATCCCTGTTTTTCCCCTAAAATATCGCTCATTTTCACAGAAATCCCTGTTTTTCCCCTAAAATATCGCTTATTTTCACAGAAATCCCTGTTTTTCCCCTAAAATATCGCTTATTTTCACAGAAATCCCTGTTTTTCCCCTAAAATATCGCTCATTTTCCTAGAAATCCCTGTTTTTCCCCTAAAATATCGCTTATTTTTAGAAATCCCTGTTTTTCCCCTAAAATATCGCTTAATTTTCACAGAAATCCCTGTTTTTCCCCTAAAATATCGCTTATTTTCACTGAAATCCCTGTTTTTCCCCTAAAATATCGCTTATTTTCACAGAAATCCCTGTTTTTCCCCTAAAATATCGCTTATTTTCACAGAAATCCCTGTTTTTCCCCTAAAATATCGCTCATTTTGATAGCAATCCCTGTTTTTCCCCTAAAATATCGCTTATTTTCATAGAAATCCCTGTTTTTCCCCTAAAATATCGCTCATTTTGATAGCAATCCCTGTTTTTCCCCTAAAATATCGCTTATTTTCACAGAAATCCCTGTTTTTCCCCTAAAATATCGCTTATTTTCACAGAAATCCCTGTTTTTCCCCTAAAATATCGCTTATTTTCATAGAAATCCCTGTTTTTCCCCTAAAATATCGCTTATTTTCACAGAAATCCCTGTTTTTCCCCTAAAATATCGCTCATTTTCATAGAAATCCCTGTTTTTCCCCTAAAATATCGCTTATTTTCACAGAAATCCCTGTTTTTCCCCTAAAATATCGCTTATTTTCACAGAAATCCCTGTTTTTCCCCTAAAATATCGCTTATTTTCCTAGAAATCCCTGTTTTTCCCCTAAAATATCGCTTATTTTCATAGAAATCCCTGTTTTTCCCCTAAAATATCGCTTAATTTCACAGAAATCCCTGTTTTTCCCCTAAAATATCGCTTATTTTCACTGAAATCCCTGTTTTTCCCCTAAAATATCGCTTATTTTCACAGAAATCCCTGTTTTTCCCCTAAAATATCGCTTATTTTCACAGAAATCCCTGTTTTTCCCCTAAAATATCGCTTATTTTCACAGAAATCCCTGTTTTTCCCCTAAAATATCGCTTATTTTCATAGAAATCCCTGTTTTTCCCCTAAAATATCGCTTATTTTCATAGAAATCCCTGTTTTTCCCCTAAAATATCGCTTATTTTCATAGAAATCCCTGTTTTTCCCCTAAAATATCGCTTATTTTCACAGAAATCCCTGTTTTTCCCCTAAAATATCGCTTATTTTCATAGAAATCCCTGTTTTTCCCCTAAAATATCGCTTATTTTCACAGAAATCCCTGTTTTTCCCCTAAAATATCGCTTATTTTCACAGAAATCCCTGTTTTTCCCCTAAAATATCGCTTATTTTCACAGAAATCCCTGTTTTTCCCCTAAAATATCGCTGATTTTCACAGAAATCCCTGTTTTTCCCCTAAAATATCGCTTATTTTCACAGAAATCCCTGTTTTTCCCCTAAAATATCGCTTATTTTCATAGAAATCCCTGTTTTTCCCCTAAAATATCGCTTATTTTCACAGAAATCCCTGTTTTTCCCCTAAAATATCGCTTATTTTCACAGAAATCCCTGTTTTTCCCCTAAAATATCGCTTATTTTCCTAGAAATCCCTGTTTTTCCCCTAAAATATCGCTTATTTTCACAGAAATCCCTGTTTTTCCCCTAAAATATCGCTTATTTTCACAGAAATCCCTGTTTTTCCCCTAAAATATCGCTTATTTTCACAGAAATCCCTGTTTTTCCCCTAAAATATCGCTTATTTTCACAGAAATCCCTGTTTTTCCCCTAAAATATCGCTTATTTTCACAGAAATCCCTGTTTTTCCCCTAAAATATCGCTTATTTTCACAGAAATCCCTGTTTTTCCCCTAAAATATCGCTTATTTTCACAGAAATCCCTGTTTTTCCCCTAAAATATCGCTTATTTTCACAGAAATCCCTGTTTTTCCCCTAAAATATCGCTTATTTTCATAGAAATCCCTGTTTTTCCCCTAAAATATCGCTTATTTTCATAGAAATCCCTGTTTTTCCCCTAAAATATCGCTTATTTTCACAGAAATCCCTGTTTTTCCCCTAAAATATCGCTTATTTTCATAGAAATCCCTGTTTTTCCCCTAAAATATCGCTCATTTTGATAGAAATCCCTGTTTTGCCCCTAAAATATCGCTTATTTTCACAGAAATCCCTGTTTTTCCCCTAAAATATCGCTTATTTTCACAGAAATCCCTGTTTTTCCCCTAAAATATCGCTTATTTTCATAGAAATCCCTGTTTTTCCCCTAAAATATCGCTTATTTTCATAGAAATCCCTGTTTTTCCCCTAAAATATCGCTTATTTTCATAGAAATCCCTGTTTTTCCCCTAAAATATCGCTTATTTTCACAGAAATCCCTGTTTTTCCCCTAAAATATCGCTTATTTTCACAGAAATCCCTGTTTTTCCCCTAAAATATCGCTTATTTTCATAGAAATCCCTGTTTTTCCCCTAAAATATCGCTTATTTTCATAGAAATCCCTGTTTTTCCCCTAAAATATCGCTTATTTTCACAGAAATCCCTGTTTTTCCCCTAAAATATCGCTTATTTTCATAGAAATCCCTGTTTTTCCCCTAAAATATCGCTTATTTTCACAGAAATCCCTGTTTTTCCCCTAAAATATCGCTTATTTTCATAGAAATCCCTGTTTTTCCCCTAAAATATCGCTTATTTTTACAGAAATCCCTGTTTTTCCCCTAAAATATCACTTATTTTCATAGAAATCCCTGTTTTTCCCCTAAAATATCGCTTATTTTCACAGAAATCCCTGTTTTTCCCCTAAAATATCGCTTATTTTCATAGAAATCCCTGTTTTTTCCCCTAAAATATCGCTTATTTTCACAGAAATCCCTGTTTTTCCCCTAAAATATCGCTTATTTTCACAGAAATCCCTGTTTTTCCCCTAAAATATCGCTTATTTTCATAGAAATCCCTGTTTTTCCCCTAAAATATCGCTTATTTTCACAGAAATCCCTGTTTTTCCCCTAAAATATCGCTTATTTTCACAGAAATCCCTGTTTTTCCCCTAAAATATCGCTTATTTTCACAGAAATCCCTGTTTTTCCCCTAAAATATCGCTTATTTTCATAGAAATCCCTGTTTTTCCCCTAAAATATCGCTTATTTTCACAGAAATCCCTGTTTTTCCCCTAAAATATCGCTTATTTTCACAGAAATCCCTGTTTTTCCCCTAAAATATCGCTTATTTTCACAGAAATCCCTGTTTTTCCCCTAAAATATCGCTTATTTTCATAGAAATCCCTGTTTTTCCCCTAAAATATCGCTTATTTTCATAGAAATCCCTGTTTTTCCCCTAAAATATCGCTTATTTTCACAGAAATCCCTGTTTTTCCCCTAAAATATCGCTTATTTTCACAGAAATCCCTGTTTTTCCCCTAAAATATCGCTTATTTTCACAGAAATCCCTGTTTTTCCCCTAAAATATCGCTTATTTTCATAGAAATCCCTGTTTTTCCCCTAAAATATCGCTTATTTTCACAGAAATCCCTGTTTTTCCCCTAAAATATCGCTTATTTTCATAGAAATCCCTGTTTTTCCCCTAAAATATCGCTTATTTTCACAGAAATCCCTGTTTTTCCCCTAAAATATCGCTTATTTTCACAGAAATCCCTGTTTTTCCCCTAAAATATCGCTTATTTTCACAGAAATCCCTGTTTTTCCCCTTAAATATCGCTCATTTTGATAGAAATCCCTGTTTTTCCCCTAAAATATCGCTTATTTTCACAGAAATCCCTGTTTTTCCCCTAAAATATCGCTTATTTTCACAGAAATCCCTGTTTTTCCCCTAAAATATCGCTTATTTTCATAGAAATCCCTGTTTTTCCCATTAAATATCGCTTATTTTCACAGAAATCCCTGTTTTTCCCCTAAAATATCGCTTATTTTCACAGAAATCCCTGTTTTTCCCCTAAAATATCGCTTATTTTCACAGAAATCCCTGTTTTTCCCCTAAAATATCGCTTATTTTCACAGAAATCCCTGTTTTTCCCCTAAAATATCGCTTATTTTCATAGAAATCCCTGTTTTTCCCCTAAAATATCGCTTATTTTCATAGAAATCCCTGTTTTTCCCCTAAAATATCGCTTATTTTCACAGAAATCCCTGTTTTTCCCCTAAAATATCGCTTATTTTCACAGAAATCCCTGTTTTTCCCCTAAAATATCGCTTATTTTCATAGAAATCCCTGTTTTTCCCCTAAAATATCGCTTATTTTCACAGAAATCCCTGTTTTTCCCCTAAAATATCGCTTATTTTCACAGAAATCCCTGTTTTTCCCCTAAAATATCGCTTATTTTCACAGAAATCCCTGTTTTTCCCCTAAAATATCGCTTATTTTCACAGAAATCCCTGTTTTTCCCCTAAAATATCGCTTATTTTCACAGAAATCCCTGTTTTTCCCCTAAAATATCGCTTATTTTCACAGAAATCCCTGTTTTTCCCCTAAAATATCGCTTATTTTCACAGAAATCCCTGTTTTTCCCCTAAAATATCGCTTATTTTCATAGAAATCCCTGTTTTTCCCCTAAAATATCACTCATTTTGATAGAAATCCCTGTTTTTCCCCTAAAATATCGCTTATTTTCATAGAAATCCCTGTTTTTCCCCTAAAATATCGCTTATTTTCACAGAAATCCCTGTTTTTCCCCTAAAATATCGCTTATTTTCACAGAAATCCCTGTTTTTCCCCTAAAATATCGCTTATTTTCACAGAAATCCCTGTTTTTCCCCTAAAATATCGCTTATTTTCACAGAAATCCCTGTTTTTCCCCTAAAATATCGCTTATTTTCACAGAAATCCCTGTTTTTCCCCTAAAATATCGCTTATTTTCATAGAAATCCCTGTTTTTCCCCTAAAATATCGCTTATTTTCACAGAAATCCCTGTTTTTCCCCTAAAATATCGCTTATTTTCACAGAAATCCCTGTTTTTCCCCTAAAATATCGCTTATTTTCATAGAAATCCCTGTTTTTCCCCTAAAATATCGCTTATTTTCACAGAAATCCCTGTTTTTCCCCTAAAATATCGCTTATTTTCACAGAAATCCCTGTTTTTCCCCTAAAATATCGCTTATTTTCATAGAAATCCCTGTTTTTCCCCTAAAATATCGCTTATTTTCACAGAAATCCCTGTTTTTCCCCTAAAATATCGCTTATTTTCACAGAAATCCCTGTTTTTCCCCTAAAATATCGCTTATTTTCACAGAAATCCCTGTTTTTCCCCTAAAATATCGCTTATTTTCACAGAAATCCCTGTTTTTCCCCTAAAATATCGCTTATTTTCATAGAAATCCCTGTTTTTCCCCTAAAATATCGCTTATTTTCATAGAAATCCCTGTTTTTCCCCTAAAATATCGCTTAATTTCACAGAAATCCCTGTTTTTCCCCTAAAATATCGCTTATTTTCACAGAAATCCCTGTTTTTCCCCTAAAATATCGCTTATTTTCACAGAAATCCCTGTTTTTCCCCTAAAATATCGCTTATTTTCATAGAAATCCCTGTTTTTCCCCTAAAATATCGCTTATTTTCACAGAAATCCCTGTTTTTCCCCTAAAATATCGCTTATTTTCACAGAAATCCCTGTTTTTCCCCTAAAATATCGCTTATTTTCACAGAAATCCCTGTTTTTCCCCTAAAATATCGCTTATTTTCATAGAAATCCCTGTTTTTCCCCTAAAATATCGCTTATTTTCACAGAAATCCCTGTTTTTCCCCTAAAATATCGCTTATTTTCACAGAAATCCCTGTTTTTCCCCTAAAATATCGCTTATTTTCACAGAAATCCCTGTTTTTCCCCTAAAATATCGCTTATTTTCACAGAAATCCCAATTTTTCCCCTAAAATATCGCTTATTTTCACAGAAATCCCTGTTTTTCCCCTAAAATATCGCTTATTTTCATAGAAATCCCTGTTTTTCCCCTAAAATATCGCTTATTTTCACAGAAATCCCTGTTTTTCCCCTAAAATATCGCTTATTTTCACAGAAATCCCTGTTTTTCCCCTAAAATATCGCTTATTTTCCTCGAAATCCCTGTTTTTCCCCTAAAATATCGCTTATTTTCACAGAAATCCCTGTTTTTCCCCTAAAATATCGCTTATTTTCACAGAAATCCCTGTTTTTCCCCTAAAATATCGCTTATTTTCATAGAAATCCCTGTTTTTCCCCTAAAATATCGCTTATTTTCACAGAAATCCCTGTTTTTCCCCTAAAATATCGCTTATTTTCATAGAAATCCCTGTTTTTCCCCTAAAATATCGCTTAATTTCACAGAAATCCCTGTTTTTCCCCTAAAATATCGCTTATTTTCACAGAAATCCCTGTTTTTCCCCTAAAATATCGCTTATTTTCACATAAATCCCTGTTTTTCCCCTAAAATATCGCTTATTTTCCAGAAATCCCTGTTTTTCCCCTAAAATATCGCTTATTTTCACAGAAATCCCTGTTTTTCCCCTAAAATATCGCTTATTTTCACAGAAATCCCTGTTTTTCCCCTAAAATATCGCTTATTTTCATAGAAATCCCTGTTTTTCCCCTAAAATATCGCTTATTTTCCTAGAAATCCCTGTTTTTCCCCTAAAATATCGCTTATTTTCATAGAAATCCCTGTTTTTCCCCTAAAATATCGCTTATTTTCACAGAAATCCCTGTTTTTCCCCTAAAATATCGCTTATTTTCACAGAAATCCCTGTTTTTCCCCTAAAATATCGCTTATTTTCACAGAAATCCCTGTTTTTCCCCTAAAATATCGCTTATTTTCATAGAAATCCCTGTTTTTCCCCTAAAATATCGCTTATTTTCATAGAAATCCCTGTTTTTCCCCTAAAATATCGCTTATTTTCACAGAAATCCCTGTTTTTCCCCTAAAATATCGCTTATTTTCACAGAAATCCCTGTTTTTCCCCTAAAATATCGCTTATTTTCACAGAAATCCCTGTTTTTCCCCTAAAATATCGCTTATTTTCACAGAAATCCCTGTTTTTCCCCTAAAATATCGCTTATTTTCCTAGAAATCCCTGTTTTTCCCCTAAAATATCGCTTATTTTCACAGAAATCCCTGTTTTTCCCCTAAAATATCGCTTATTTTCACAGAAATCCCTGTTTTTCCCCTAAAATATCGCTTATTTTCCTAGAAATCCCTGTTTTTCCCCTAAAATATCGCTTATTTTCATAGAAATCCCTGTTTTTCCCCTAAAATATCGCTTATTTTCATAGAAATCCCTGTTTTTCCCCTAAAATATCGCTTATTTTCACAGAAATCCCTGTTTTTCCCCTAAAATATCGCTTATTTTCACAGAAATCCCTGTTTTTCCCCTAAAATATCGCTTATTTTCACAGAAATCCCTGTTTTTCCCCTAAAATATCGCTTATTTTCATAGAAATCCCTGTTTTTCCCCTAAAATATCGCTTATTTTCACAGAAATCCCTGTTTTTCCCCTAAAATATCGCTTATTTTCACAGAAATCCCTGTTTTTCCCCTAAAATATCGCTTATTTTCACAGAAATCCCTGTTTTTCCCCTAAAATATCGCTTATTTTCACAGAAATCCCTGTTTTTCCCCTAAAATATCGCTTATTTTCACAGAAATCCCTGTTTTTCCCCTAAAATATCGCTTATTTTCACAGAAATCCCTGTTTTTCCCCTAAAATATCGCTTATTTTCACAGAAATCCCTGTTTTTCCCCTAAAATATCGCTTATTTTCACAGAAATCCCTGTTTTTCCCCTAAAATATCGCTTATTTTCACAGAAATCCCTGTTTTTCCCCTAAAATATCGCTTATTTTCACAGAAATCCCTGTTTTTCCCCTAAAATATCGCTTATTTTCATAGAAATCCCTGTTTTTCCCCTAAAATGTCGCTTAATTTCACAGAAATCCCTGTTTTTCCCCTAAAATATCGCTTATTTTCACAGAAATCCCTGTTTTTCCCCTAAAATATCGCTTATTTTCATAGAAATCCCTGTTTTTCCCCTAAAATATCGCTTATTTTCACAGAAATCCCTGTTTTTCCCCTAAAATATCGCTTATTTTCACAGAAATCCCTGTTTTTCCCCTAAAATATCGCTTATTTTCATAGAAATCCCTGTTTTTCCCCTAAAATATCGCTTATTTTCACAGAAATCCCTGTTTTTCCCCTAAAATATCGCTTATTTTCACAGAAATCCCTGTTTTTCCCCTAAAATATCGCTTATTTTCACAGAAATCCCTGTTTTTCCCCTAAAATATCGCTTATTTTCACAGAAATCCCTGTTTTTCCCCTAAAATATCGCTTATTTTCATAGAAATCCCTGTTTTTCCCCTAAAATATCGCTTATTTTCACAGAAATCCCTGTTTTTCCCCTAAAATATCGCTTAATTTCACAGAAATCCCTGTTTTTCCCCTAAAATATCGCTTATTTTCACAGAAATCCCTGTTTTTCCCCTAAAATATCGCTTATTTTCACAGAAATCCCTGTTTTTCCCCTAAAATATCGCTTATTTTCACAGAAATCCCTGTTTTTCCCCTAAAATATCGCTTATTTTCATAGAAATCCCTGTTTTTCCCCTAAAATATCGCTTATTTTCACAGAAATCCCTGTTTTTCCCCTAAAATATCGCTTATTTTCACAGAAATCCCTGTTTTTCCCCTAAAATATCGCTTATTTTCACTAGAAATCCCTGTTTTTCCCCTAAAATATCGCTTATTTTCACAGAAATCCCTGTTTTTCCCCTAAAATATCGCTTATTTTCACAGAAATCCCTGTTTTTCCCCTAAAATATCGCTTATTTTCATAGAAATCCCTGTTTTTCCCCTAAAATATCGCTTATTTTCACAGAAATCCCTGTTTTTCCCCTAAAATATCGCTTATTTTCACAGAAATCCCTGTTTTTCCCCTAAAATATCGCTTATTTTCATAGAAATCCCTGTTTTTCCCCTAAAATATCGCTTATTTTCACAGAAATCCCTGTTTTTCCCCTAAAATATCGCTTATTTTCACAGAAATCCCTGTTTTTCCCCTAAAATATCGCTTATTTTCACAGAAATCCCTGTTTTTCCCCTAAAATATCGCTTATTTTCACAGAAATCCCTGTTTTTCCCCTAAAATATCGCTTATTTTCACAGAAATCCCTGTTTTTCCCCTAAAATATCGCTTATTTTCATAGAAATCCCTGTTTTTCCCCTAAAATATCGCTTATTTTCACAGAAATCCCTGTTTTTCCCCTAAAATATCGCTTATTTTCATAGAAATCCCTGTTTTTCCCCTAAAATATCGCTTAATTTCACAGAAATCCCTGTTTTTCCCCTAAAATATCGCTTATTTTCACAGAAATCCCTGTTTTTCCCCTAAAATATCGCTTATTTTCATAGAAATCCCTGTTTTTCCCCTAAAATATTGCTTATTTTCATAGAAATCCCTGTTTTTCCCCTAAAATATCGCTTATTTTCACAGAAATCCCTGTTTTTCCCCTAAAATATCGCTTATTTTCACAGAAATCCCTGTTTTTCCCCTAAAATATCGCTTATTTTCATAGAAATCCCTGTTTTTCCCCTAAAATATCGCTTATTTTCCTAGAAATCCCTGTTTTTCCCCTAAAATATCGCTTATTTTCATAGAAATCCCTGTTTTCTCCCCTAAAATATCGCTTATTTTCACAGAAATCCCTGTTTTTCCCCTAAAATATCGCTTATTTTCACAGAAATCCCTGTTTTTCCCCTAAAATATCGCTTATTTTCACAGAAATCCCTGTTTTTCCCCTAAAATATCGCTTATTTTCATAGAAATCCCTGTTTTTCCCCTAAAATATCGCTTATTTTCATAGAAATCCCTGTTTTTCCCCTAAAATATCGCTTATTTTCACAGAAATCCCTGTTTTTCCCCTAAAATATCGCTTATTTTCACAGAAATCCCTGTTTTTCCCCTAAAATATCGCTTATTTTCACAGAAATCCCTGTTTTTCCCCTAAAATATCGCTTATTTTCACAGAAATCCCTGTTTTTCCCCTAAAATATCGCTTATTTTCCTAGAAATCCCTGTTTTTCCCCTGAAATATCGCTTATTTTCACAGAAATCCCTGTTTTTCCCCTAAAATATCGCTTATTTTCACAGAAATCCCTGTTTTTCCCCTAAAATATCGCTTATTTTCACAGAAATCCCTGTTTTTCCCCTAAAATATCGCTTATTTTCATAGAAATCCCTGTTTTTCCCCTAAAATATCGCTTATTTTCATAGAAATCCCTGTTTTTCCCCTAAAATATCGCTTATTTTCACAGAAATCCCTGTTTTTCCCCTAAAATATCGCTTATTTTCACAGAAATCCCTGTTTTTCCCCTAAAATATCGCTTATTTTCACAGAAATCCCTGTTTTTCCCCTAAAATATCGCTTATTTTCACAGAAATCCCTGTTTTTCCCCTAAAATATCGCTTATTTTCACAGAAATCCCTGTTTTTCCCCTAAAATATCGCTTATTTTCCTAGAAATCCCTGTTTTTCCCCTTCAATATCGCTTATTTTCACAGAAATCCCTGTTTTTAACCTGAAATATCGCTTATTTTCACAGAAATCCCAATTTTTCCCCTAAAATATCGCTTATTTTCACAGAAATCCCTGTTTTTCCCCTAAAATATCGCTTATTTTCACAGAAATCCCTGTTTTTCCCCTAAAATATCGCTTATTTTCACAGAAATCCCTGTTTTTCCCCTAAAATATCGCTTATTTTCACAGAAATCCCTGTTTTTCCCCTAAAATATCGCTTATTTTCACAGAAATCCCTGTTTTTCCCCTAAAATATCGCTTATTTTCACAGAAATCCCTGTTTTTCCCCTAAAATATCGCTTATTTTTATAGAAATCCCTGTTTTTCCCCTAAAATATCGCTTATTTTCACAGAAATCCCTGTTTTTCCCCTAAAATATCGCTCATTTTGATAGCAATCCCTGTTTTTCCCCTAAAATATCGCTTATTTTCCTAGAAATCCCTGTTTTTCCCCTAAAATATCGCTTATTTTCACAGAAATCCCTGTTTTTCCCCTAAAATATCGCTTATTTTTACAGAAATCCCTGTTTTTCCCCTAAAATATCGCTTATTTTCATAGAAA
Source organism: Tympanuchus pallidicinctus (assembly GCF_026119805.1). Classification (NCBI taxonomy): domain Eukaryota; kingdom Metazoa; phylum Chordata; class Aves; order Galliformes; family Phasianidae; genus Tympanuchus; species Tympanuchus pallidicinctus. Next base: position 13,102 of record NW_026294677.1, read on the forward strand.
TCCCTGTTTTTCCCCTAAAATGTGGCTTATTTTCACAGAAATCCCTGTTTTTCCCCTAAAATATCGCTTATTTTCATAGAAATCCCTGTTTTTCCCCTAAAATATCGCTTATTTTCATAGAAATCCCTGTTTTTCCCCTAAAATATCGCTTATTTTCACAGAAATCCCTGTTTTTCCCCTAAAATATCGCTCATTTTCCTAGAAATCCCTGTTTTTCCCCTAAAATATCGTTTATTTTCACAGAAATCCCTGTTTTTCCCCTAAAATGTCGCTTAATTTCACAGAAATCCCTGTTTTTCCCCTAAAATATCGCTTATTTTCCTAGAAATCCCTGTTTTTCCCCTAAAATATCGCTTATTTTCACAGAAATCCCTGTTTTTCCCCTAAAATATCGCTTATTTTCACAGAAATCCCTGTTTTTCCCCTAAAATGTCGCTTATTTTCACAGAAATCCCTGTTTTTCCCCTAAAATATCGCTTATTTTACTAGAAATCCCTGTTTTTCCCCTAAAATATCGCTTATTTTCACAGAAATCCCTGTTTTTCCCCTAAAATATCGCTTATTTTCATAGAAATCCCTGTTTTTAACCTGAAATATCGCTTATTTTCACAGAAATCCCTGTTTTTCCCCTAAAATATCGGTTATTTTCACAGAAATCCCTGTTTTTCCCCTAAAATATCGCTTATTTTCACAGAAATCCCTGTTTTTCCCCTAAAATATCGCTGATTTTCACAGAAATCCCTGTTTTTCCCCTAAAATATCGCTTATTTTCACAGAAATCCCTGTTTTTCCCCTAAAATATCGCTTATTTTCACAGAAATCCCTGTTTTTCCCCTAAAATATCGCTTATTTTCACAGAAATCCCTGTTTTTCCCCTAAAATATCGCTAATTTTCATAGAAATCCCTGTTTTTCCCCTAAAATATCGCTTATTTTCACAGAAATCCCTGTTTTTCCCCTAAAATATCGCTTATTTTCACAGAAATCCCTGTTTTTCCCCTAAAATATCGCTTATTTTCCTAGAAATCCCTGTTTTTCCCCTAAAATATCGCTTATTTTCACAGAAATCCCTGTTTTTCCCCTAAAATATCGCTTATTTTCACAGAAATCCCTGTTTTTCCCCTAAAATATCGCTTATTTTCACAGAAATCCCTGTTTTTCCCCTAAAATATCGCTTATTTTCATAGAAATCCCTGTTTTTCCCCTAAAATATCGCTTATTTTCACAGAAATCCCTGTTTTTCCCCTAAAATATCGCTTATTTTCACAGAAATCCCTGTTTTTCCCCTAAAATATCGCTTATTTTCACAGAAATCCCTGTTTTTCCCCTAAAATATCGCTTATTTTCCTTGAAATCCCTGTTTTTCCCCTAAAATATCGCTTATTTTCACAGAAATCCCTGTTTTTCCCCTAAAATATCGCTTATTTTCATAGAAATCCCTGTTTTTCCCCTAAAATATCGCTTATTTTCACAGAAATCCCTGTTTTTCCCCTAAAATATCGCTTATTTTCCTAGAAATCCCTGTTTTTCCCCTAAAATATCGCTCATTTTGATAGAAATCCCTGTTTTGCCCCTAAAATATCGCTTATTTTCACAGAAATCCCTGTTTTTCCCCTAAAATATCGCTTATTTTCACAGAAATCCCTGTTTTTCCCCTAAAATATCGCTTATTTTCCTAGAAATCCCTGTTTTTCCCCTAAAATATCGCTCATTTTGATAGAAATCCCTGTTTTTCCCCTAAAATATCGCTCATTTTGATAGAAATCCCTGTTTTTCCCCTAAAATATCGCTTATTTTCACAGAAATCCCAATTTTTCCCCTAAAATATTGCTGATTTTCATAGAAATCCCTGTTTTTCCCCTAAAATATCGCTTATTTTCCTAGAAATCCCTGTTTTTCCCCTAAAATATCGCTTATTTTCACAGAAATCCCTGTTTTTCCCCTAAAATATCGCTTATTTTTACAGAAATCCCTGTTTTTCCCCTAAAATATCGCTTATTTTCATAGAAATCCCTGTTTTTCCCCTAAAATATCGCTTATTTTCACAGAAATCCCTGTTTTTCCCCTAAAATATCGCTTATTTTCATAGAAATCCCTGTTTTTCCCCTAAAATATCGCTTATTTTCACAGAAATCCCTGTTTTTCCCCTAAAATATCGCTTATTTTCACAGAAATCCCTGTTTTTCCCCTAAAATATCGCTTATTTTCCTAGAAATCCCTGTTTTTCCCCTAAAATATCGTTTATTTTCACAGAAATCCCTGTTTTTCCCCTAAAATATCGCTTAATTTCACAGAAATCCCTGTTTTTCCCCTAAAATATCGCTTATTTTCCTAGAAATCCCTGTTTTTCCCCTAAAATATCGCTTATTTTCACAGAAATCCCTGTTTTTCCCCTAAAATATCGCTTATTTTCACAGAAATCCCTGTTTGTCCCCTAAAATGTCGCTTATTTTCACAGAAATCCCTGTTTTTCCCCTAAAATATCGCTTATTTTACTAGAAATCCCTGTTTTTCCCCTAAAATATCGCTTATTTTCACAGAAATCCCTGTTTTTCCACTTAGATATCGCTTATTTTCATAGAAATCCCTGTTTTTAACCTGAAATATCGCTTATTTTCACAGAAATCCCTGTTTTTCCCCTAAAATATCGGTTATTTTCACAGAAATCCCTGTTTTTCCCCTAAAATATCGCTTATTTTCACAGAAATCCCTGTTTTTCCCCTAAAATATCGCTGATTTTCACAGAAATCCCTGTTTTTCCCCTAAAATATCGCTTATTTTCACAGAAATCCCTGTTTTTCCCCTAAAATATCGCTTATTTTCACAGAAATCCCTGTTTTTCCCCTAAAATATCGCTTATTTTCACAGAAATCCCTGTTTTTCCCCTAAAATATCGCTTATTTTCACAGAAATCCCTGTTTTTCCCCTAAAATATCGCTTATTTTCACAGAAATCCCTGTTTTTCCCCTAAAATATCGCTTATTTTCACAGAAATCCCTGTTTTTCCCCTAAAATATCGCTTATTTTCCTAGAAATCCCTGTTTTTCCCCTAAAATATCGCTTATTTTCACAGAAATCCCTGTTTTTCCCCTAAAATATCGCTTATTTTCACAGAAATCCCTGTTTTTCCCCTAAAATATCGCTTATTTTCACAGAAATCCCTGTTTTTCCCCTAAAATATCGCTTATTTTCATAGAAATCCCTGTTTTTCCCCTAAAATATCGCTTATTTTCACAGAAATCCCTGTTTTTCCCCTAAAATATCGCTTATTTTACTAGAAATCCCTGTTTTTCCCCTAAAATATCGCTTATTTTCACAGAAAACCCTGTTTTTCCCCTAAAATATCGCTTATTTTCCTTGAAATCCCTGTTTTTCCCCTAAAATATCGCTTATTTTCACAGAAATCCCTGTTTTTCCCCTAAAATATCGCTTATTTTCATAGAAATCCCTGTTTTTCCCCTAAAATATCGCTTATTTTCACAGAAATCCCTGTTTTTCCCCTAAAATATCGCTTATATTCCTAGAAATCCCTGTTTTTCCCCTAAAATATCGCTCATTTTGATAGAAATCCCTGTTTTGCCCCTAAAATATCGCTTATTTTCACAGAAATCCCTGTTTTGCCCCTAAAATATCGCTTATTTTCACAGAAATCCCTGTTTTTCCCCTAAAATATCGCTCATTTTCCTAGAAATCCCTGTTTTTCCCCTAAAATATCGCTCATTTTGATAGAAATCCCTGTTTTTAACCTAAAATATCGCTCATTTTGATAGAAATCCCAATTTTTCCCCTAAAATATCGCTTATTTTCACAGAAATCCCAATTTTTCCCCTAAAATATTGCTGATTTTCATAGAAATCCCTGTTTTTCCCCTTAAATATCGCTTATTTTCACAGAAATCCCTGTTTTTCCCCTAAAATATCGCTTATTTTCACAGAAATCCCTGTTTTTCCCCTAAAATATCGCTTATTTTCCTAGAAATCCCTGTTTTTCCCCTGAAATATCGCTGATTTTCATAGAAATCCCTGTTTTTCCCCTAAAATATCGCTTATTTTCACAGAAATCCCTGTTTTTCCCCTAAAATATCGCTTATTTTCACAGAAATCCCTGTTTTTCCCCTAAAATATCACTTATTTTCATAGAAATCCCTGTTTTTCCCCTTAAATATCGCTTATTTTCCTAGAAATCCCTGTTTTTCCCCTAAAATATCGCTCATTTTGATAGCAATCCCTGTTTTTCCCCTAAAATATCGCTTATTTTCACAGAAATCCCTGTTTTTCCCCTAAAATATCGCTTATTTTTACAGAAATCCCTGTTTTTCCCCTAAAATATCACTTATTTTCATAGAAATCCCTGTTTTTCCCCTAAAATATCGCTTATTTTCACAGAAATCCCTGTTTTTCCCCTAAAATATCGCTCATTTTCCTAGAAATCCCTGTTTTTTCCCCTAAAATATCGCTTATTTTCACAGAAATCCCTGTTTTTCCCCTAAAATATCGCTTATTTTCACAGAAATCCCTGTTTTTCCCCTAAAATATCGCTCATTTTCATAGAAATCCCTGTTTTTAACCCTAAAATATCGCTCATTTTTATAGAAATCCCTGTTTTTCCCCTAAAATGTCGCTTATTTTCACAGAAATCCCTGTTTTTTCCCCTAAAATATCGCTTATTTTCACAGAAATCCCTGTTTTTCCCCTAAAATGTCGCTTATTTTCATAGAAATCCCTGTTTTTCCCTGAAATACCGCTAATTTTCATAGAAATCCCTGTTTTTCCCCTAAAATATCGCTTATTTTCACAGAAATCCCTGTTTTTCCCCTAAAATATCGCTCATTTTCCTAGAAATCCCTGTTTTTTCCCCTAAAATATCGCTTATTTTCACAGAAATCCCTGTTTTTCCCCTAAAATATCGCTTATTTTCACAGAAATCCCTGTTTTTCCCCTAAAATATCGCTCATTTTCATAGAAATCCCTGTTTTTAACCCTAAAATATCGCTCATTTTTATAGAAATCCCTGTTTTTCCCCTAAAATGTCGCTTATTTTCACAGAAATCCCTGTTTTTTCCCCTAAAATATCGCTTATTTTCACAGAAATCCCTGTTTTTCCCCTAAAATGTCGCTTATTTTCATAGAAATCCCTGTTTTTCCCTGAAATATCGCTAATTTTCATAGAAATCCCTGTTTTTCCCCTAAAATATCGCTTATTTTCACAGAAATCCCTGTTTTTCCCCTAAAATATCGCTTATTTTCACAGAAATCCCTGTTTTTCCCCTAAAATATCGCTAATTTTCCTAGAAATCCCTGTTTTTCCCCTAAAATATCGCTTGTTTTCACAGAAATCCCTGTTTTTCCCCTAAAATATCGCTTATTTTCACAGAAATCCCTGTTTTTCCCCTTCAATATCGCTTATTTTCACAGAAATCCCTGTTTTGCCCCTAAAATATCGCTTATTTTCATAGAAATCCCTGTTTTTAACCTGAAATATCGCTTATTTTCACAGAAATCCCTGTTTTTCCCCTAAAATATCGCTTATTTTCACAGAAATCCCTGTTTTTCCCCTTAAATATCGCTCATTTTGATAGAAATCCCTGTCTTTCCCCTAAAATATCGCTTATTTTCACAGAAATCCCAATTTTTCCCCTAAAATATCGCTTATTTTCCTAGAAATCCCTGTTTTTCCCCTGAAATATCGCTGATTTTCATAGAAATCCCTGTTTTTCCCCTAAAATATCGCTTATTTTCACAGAAATCCCTGTTTTTCCCCTAAAATATCGCTTATTTTCACAGAAATCCCTGTTTTTCCCCTAAAATATCGCTTATTTTCATAGAAATCCCTGTTTTTCCCCTTAAATATCACTTATTTTCACAGAAATCCCTGTTTTTCCCCTAAAATATCGCTCATTTTGATAGCAATCCCTGTTTTTCCCCTAAAATATCGCTTATTTTCACAGAAATCCCTGTTTTTCCCCTAAAATATCGCTTATTTTCACAGAAATCCCTGTTTTTCCCCTAAAATATCGCTTATTTTTACAGAAATCCCTGTTTTTCCCCTAAAATATCACTTATTTTCATAGAAATCCCTGTTTTTCCCCTAAAATATCACTTATTTTCACAGAAATCCCTGTTTTTCCCCTAAAATATCGCTCATTTTCCTAGAAATCCCTGTTTTTTCCCCTAAAATATCGCTTATTTTCACAGAAATCCCTGTTTTTCCCCTAAAATATCGCTTATTTTCACAGAAATCCCTGTTTTTCCCCTAAAATATCGCTCATTTTCATAGAAATCCCTGTTTTTCCCCTAAAATATCGCTCATTTTGATAGAAATCCCTGTTTTTCCCCTAAAATGTCGCTTATTTTCACAGAAATCCCTGTTTTCTCCCCTAAAATATCGCTTATTTTCACAGAAATCCCTGTTTTTCCCCTAAAATGTCGCTTATTTTCATAGAAATCCCTGTTTTTCCCCTAAAATATCGCTAATTTTCATAGAAATCCCTGTTTTTCCCCTAAAATATCGCTTATTTTCCATGAAATCCCTGTTTTTCCCCTAAAATATCGCTTATTTTCACAGAAATCCCTGTTTTTCCCCTAAAATATCGCTAATTTTCCTAGAAATCCCTGTTTTTCCCCTAAAATATCGCTTGTTTTCACAGAAATCCCTGTTTTTCCCCTAAAATATCGCTTATTTTCACAGAAATCCCTGTTTTTCCCCTAAAATATCGCTTATTTTCACAGAAATCCCTGTTTTGCCCCTAAAATATCGCTTATTTTCATAGAAATCCCTGTTTTTAACCTGAAATATCGCTTATTTTCACAGAAATGCCTGTTTTTCCCCTAAAATATCGCTTATTTTCACAGAAATCCCTGTTTTTCCCCTAAAATATCGCTTATTTTCACAGAAATCCCTGTTTTTCCCCTGAAATATCGCTCATTTTGATAGAAATCCCTGTCTTTCCCCTAAAATATCGCTTATTTTCACAGAAATCCCAATTTTTCCCCTAAAATATCGCTTATTTTCACAGAAATCCCTGTTTTTCCCCTGAAATATCGCTTATTTTCATAGAAATCCCTGTTTTTCCCATTAAATATCGCTTATTTTCACAGAAATCCCTGTTTTTCCCCTAAAATATCGCTTATTTTCACAGAAATCCCTGTTTTTCCCCTAAAATATCGCTTATTTTCCTTGAAATCCCTGTTTTTCCCCTAAAATATCGCTTATTTTCACAGAAATCCCTGTTTTTCCCCTAAAATATCGCTTATTTTCACAGAAATCCTTGTTTTTTCCCTAAAATATCGCTTATTTTCATAGAAATCCCTGTTTTTCCCCTTAAATATCGCTTATTTTCACAGAAATCCCTATTTTTCCCCTAAAATATCGCTTATTTTCACAGAAATCCCTGTTTTTCCCCTAAAATATCACTTATTTTCAGAGTAATCCCTGTTTTTCCCCTGAAATATCGCTGATTTTCATAGAAATCCCTGTTTTTCCCCTAAAATATCGCTTGTTTTCACAGAAATCCCTGTTTTTCCCCTAAAATATCGCTTATTTTCACAGAAATCCCTGTTTTTCCCCTAAAATATCGCTTATTTTCACAGAAATCCCTGTTTTTCCCCTAAAATATCGCTTATTTTCCTAGAAATCCATGTTTTTCCCCTGAAATATCGCTGATTTTCATAGAAATCCCTGTTTTTCCCCTAAAATATCGCTTATTTTCACAGAAATCCCTGTTTTTCCCCTAAAATATCGCTTATTGTCACAGAAATCCCTGTTTTTAACAAAAAATATCGCTTATTTTTACAGAAATCTCTGTTTTTCCCCCAAAATATCGCTTATTTTCACAGAAATCCCTGTTTTTCCCCTAAAATATCACTTATTTTCATAGAAATCCCTGTTTTTCCCCTTAAATATCGCTTATTTTCACAGAAATCCCTGTTTTTCCCCTAAAATATCGCTTATTTTCACAGAAATCCCTGTTTTTCCCCTAAAATATCGCTTATTTTCCTAGAAATCCCTGTTTTTCCCCTAAAATATCGCTTATTTTCCTAGAAATCACTGTTTTTCCCCTAAAATATCACTCATTTTGATAGAAATCCCTGTTTTTCCCCTAAAATATCGCTTATTTTCATAGAAATCCCTGTTTTTCCCATTAAATATCGCTTATTTTCACAGAAATCCCTGTTTTTCCCCTAAAATGTCGCTTATTTTCACAGAAATCCCTGTTTTTCCCCTAAAATATCGCTTATTTTCACAGAAATCCCTGTTTTTCCCCTAAAATATCGCTTATTTTCACAGAAAACCCTGTTTTTCCCCTAAAATATCGCTTATTTTCACAGAAATCCCTGTTTTTCCCCTAAAATATCGCTTATTTTCACAGAAATCCCTGTTTTTCCCCTTCAATATCGCTTATTTTCACAGAAATCCCTGTTTTTCCCCTAAAATGTCGCTTATTTTCACAGAAATCCCTGTTTTTCCCCTAAAATATCGCTTATTTTCATAGAAATCCCTGTTTTTCCCCTAAAATATCGCTTATTTTTACAGAAATCCCTGTTTTTCCCATTAAATATCGCTTATTTTCACAGAAATCCCTGTTTTTAACCTGAAATATCGCTTATTTTCACAGAAATCCCTGTTTTTCCACTAAAATATCGCTTATTTTCACAGAAATCCCTGTTTTTCCCCTAAAATGTGGCTTATTTTCACAGAAATCCCTGTTTTTCCCCTAAAATATCACTTATTTTTATAGAAATCCCTGTTTTTCCCCTTAAATATCGCTTATTTTCCTAGAAATCCCTGTTTTTCCCCTAAAATATCGCTCATTTTGATAGCAATCCCTGTTTTTCCCCTAAAATATCGCTTATTTTCCTAGAAATCCCTGTTTTTCCCCTAAAATATCGCTTATTTTCACAGAAATCCCTGTTTTTCCCCTAAAATATCACTTATTTTTACAGAAATCCCTGTTTTTCCCCTAAAATATCACTTATTTTCATAGAAATCCCTGTTTTTCCCCTAAAATGTGGCTTATTTTTATAGAAATACCTGTTTTTCCCCTAAAATATCGCTCATTTTCATAGAAATCCCTGTTTTTTCCCCTAAAATATCGCTTATTTTCACAGAAATCCCTGTTTTCCCCCTAAAATATTGCTTATTTTCACAGAAATCCCAGTTTTTCCCCTAAAATATCGCTTATTTTCCTAGAAATCCCTGTTTTTCCCCTAAAATATCGCTCATTTTGATAGAAATCCCTGTTTTTCCCCTAAAATGTCGCTTAATTTCACAGAAATCCCTGTTTTTCCCCTAAAATATCGCTTATTTTCACTGAAATCCCTGTTTTTCCCCTAAAATATCGCTTATTTTCACAGAAATCCCTGTTTTTCCTCTAAAATGTCGCTTATTTTCACAGAAATCCCCGTTTTTCCTCTAAAATATCGCTTATTTTACTAGAAATCCCTGTTTTTCCCCTAAAATATCGCTTATTTTCACAGAAATCCCTGTTTTTCCCCTAAAATATCGCTTATTTTCACAGAAATCCCTGTTTTTCCTCTAAAATGTCGCTTATTTTCACAGAAATCCCCGTTTTTCCTCTAAAATATCGCTTATTTTACTAGAAATCCCTGTTTTTCCCCTAAAATATCGCTTATTTTCATAGAAATCCCTGTTTTTAACCTGAAATATCGCTTATTTTCACAGAAATCCCTGTTTTTCCCCTAAAATATCGCTTATTTTCACAGAAATCCCTGTTTTTCCCCTAAAATATCGCTTATTTTCACAGAAATCCCTGTTTTTCCCCTAAAATATCGCTGATTTTCATAGAAATCCCTGTTTTTCCCCTAAAATATCGCTTATTTTCACAGAAATCCCTGTTTTTCCCCTAAAATATCGCTTATTTTCACAGAAATCTCTGTTTTTCCCCTAAAATATCGCTTATTTTCTCTGAAATCCCTGTTTTTCCCCTAAAATATCGCTTATTTTCACAGAAATCCCTGTTTTTCCCCTAAAATATCGCTTGTTTTCACAGAAATCCCTGTTTTTCCCCTAAAATATCGCTTGTTTTCACAGAAATCCCTGTTTTTCCCCTAAAATATCGCTTATTTTCACAGAAATCCCTGTTTTTCCCCTAAAATATCGCTTATTTTCATAGAAATCCCTGTTTTTCCCCTAAAATATCGCTTATTTTCACAGAAATCCCTGTTTTTCCCCTAAAATATCGCTTATTTTCACAGAAATCCCTGTTTTTCCCCTGAAATATCGCTCATTTTCATAGAAATCCCTGTTTTTCCCCTAAAATATCGCTTATTTTCACAGAAATCCCTGTTTTTCCCCTAAAATATCGCTTATTTTCACAGAAATCCCTGTTTTTCCCCTAAAATATCGCTTATATTCCTAGAAATCCCTGTTTTTCCCCTAAAATATCGCTCATTTTGATAGAAATCCCTGTTTTGCCCCTAAAATATCGCTTATTTTCACAGAAATCCCTGTTTTTCCCCTAAAATATCGCTTATTTTCACAGAAATCCCTGTTTTTCCCCTAAAATATTGCTGATTTTCATAGAAATCCCTGTTTTTCCCCTTAAATATCGCTTGTTTTCACAGAAATCCCTGTTTTTCCCCTAAAATATCGCTTATTTTCACAGAAATCCCTGTTTTTCCCCTAAAATATCGCTTATTTTCACAGAAATCCCTGTTTTTCCCCTAAAATATCGCTTATTTTCACAGAAATCCCTGTTTTTCCCCTAAAATATCGCTTGTTTTCACAGAAATCCCTGTTTTTCCCCTAAAATATCGCTTATTTTCACAGAAATCCCTGTTTTTCCCCTTCAATATCGCTTATTTTCACAGAAATCCCTGTTTTGCCCCTAAAATATCGCTTATTTTCATAGAAATCCCTGTTTTTAACCTGAAATATCGCTTATTTTCACAGAAATCCCTGTTTTTCCCCTAAAATATCGCTTATTTTCACAGAAATCCCTGTTTTTCCCCTTAAATATCGCTCATTTTGATAGAAATCCCTGTCTTTCCCCTAAAATATCGCTTATTTTCACAGAAATCCCAATTTTTCCCCTAAAATATCGCTTATTTTCACAGAAATCCCTGTTTTTCCCCTGAAATATCGCTTATTTTCATAGAAATCCCTGTTTTTCCCATTAAATATCGCTTATTTTCACAGAAATCCCTGTTTTTCCCCTAAAATGTCGCTTATTTTCACAGAAATCCCTGTTTTTCCCCTAAAATATCGCTTATTTTCCTTGAAATCCCTGTTTTTCCCCTAAAATATCGCTTATTTTCACAGAAATCCCTGTTTTTCCCCTAAAATATCGCTTATTTTCACAGAAATCCTTGTTTTTCCCCTAAAATATCACTTATTTTCACAGAAATCCCTGTTTTTCCCCTAAAATATCGCTTATTTTCACAGAAATCCCTGTTTTTCCCCTAAAATATCGCTTATTTTCACAGAAATCCCTGTTTTTCCCCTAAAATATCACTTATTTTCACAGAAATCCCTGTTTTTCCCCTGAAATATCGCTGATTTTCATAGAAATCCCTGTTTTTCCCCTAAAATATCGCTTGTTTTCACAGAAATCCCTGTTTTTCCCCTAAAATATCGCTTATTTTCACAGAAATCCCTGTTTTTCCCCTAAAATATCGCTTATTTTCACAGAAATCCCTGTTTTTCCCCTAAAATATCGCTTATTTTCCTAGAAATCCCTGTTTTTCCCCTGAAGTATCGCTGATTTTCATAGAAATCCCTGTTTTTCCCCTTCAATATCGCTTATTTTCACAGAAATCCCTGTTTTTCCCCTAAAATATCGCTTATTTTCACAGAAATCCCTGTTTTTCCCCTAAAATATCGCTTATTTTCCTAGAAATCACTGTTTTTCCCCTAAAATATCACTCATTTTGATAGAAATCCCTGTTTTTCCCCTAAAATATCGCTTATTTTCACAGAAATCCCTGTTTTTCCCCTAAAATGTCGCTTATTTTCACAGAAATCCCTGTTTTTCCCCTAAAATGTCGCTTATTTTCACAGAAATCCCTGTTTTTCCCCTAAAATATCGCTTATTTTCACAGAAAACCCTGTTTTTCCCCTAAAATATCGCTCATTTTCCTAGAAATCCCTGTTTTTTCCCCTAAAATATCGCTTATTTTGACAGAAATCCCTGTTTTTCCCCTAAAATATCGCTTATTTTCACAGAAATCCCTGTTTTCCCCCTAAAATATCGCTTATTTTCACAGAAATCCCTGTTTTTCCCCTAAAATATCACGTATTTTCATAGAAATCCCTGTTTTTAACCTGAAATATCGCTTATTTTCACAGAAATCCCAATTTTTCCCCTAAAATATCGCTTATTTTCACAGAAATCCCTGTTTTTCCCCTAAAATATCGCTTATTTTCACAGAAATCCCTGTTTTTCCCCTAAAATATCGCTTATTTTTACAGAAATCCCTGTTTTTCTCATTAAATATCGCTTATTTTCACAGAAATCCCTGTTTTTAACCTGAAATATCGCTTATTTTCACAGAAATCCCTGTTTTTCCACTAAAATATCGCTTATTTTCACAGAAATCCCTGTTTTTCCCCTAAAATGTGGCTTATTTTCACAGAAATCCCTGTTTTTCCCCTAAAATATCACTTATTTTCCTAGAAATCCCTGTTTTTCCCCTAAAATATCGCTCATTTTTAGAGAAATCCCTGTTTTTCCCCTAAAATATCGCTTATTTTCACTGAAATCCCTGTTTTTCCCCTAAAATATCGCTTATTTTCCTAGAAATCCCTGTTTTTCCCCTAAAATATCGCTTATTTTCACAGAAATCCCTGTTTTTCCCCTAAAATATCACTTATTTTTACAGAAATCCCTGTTTTTCCCCTAAAATATCACTTATTTTCATAGAAATCCCTGTTTTTCCCCTAAAATGTGGCTTATTTTCACAGAAATCCCTGTTTTTCCCCTAAAATATCGCTCATTTTCATAGAAATCCCTGTTTTTTCCCCTAAAATATCGCTCATTTTCATAGAAATCCCTGTTTTTTCCCCTAAAATATTGCTTATTTTCACAGAAATCCCTGTTTTTCCTCTAAAATATCGCTCATTTTCCTAGAAATCCCTGTTTTTCCCCTAAAATATCGCTCATTTTGATAGAAATCCCTGTTTTTCCCCTAAAATGTCGCTTAATTTCACAGAAATCCCTGTTTTTCCCCTAAAATATCGCTTATTTTCACAGAAATCCCTGTTTTTCCCCTAAAATATCGCTTATTTTCACAGAAATCCCTGTTTTTCCCCTAAAATATCGCTTATTTTCACAGAAATCCCTGTTTTTCCCCTAAAATATCGCTGATTTTCATAGAAATCCCTGTTTTTCCCCTAAAATATCGCTCATTTTCACAGAAATCCCTGTTTTTCCCCTAAAATATCGCTGATTTTCACAAAAATCCCTGTTTTTCCCCTAAAATATCGCTTATTTTCACAGAAATCCCTGTTTTTCCCTGAAATATCGCTAATTTTGATAGCAATCCCTGTTTTTCCCCTAAAATATCGCTTATTTTCACAGAAATCCCTGTTTTTCCCCTAAAATATCGCTTATTTTCACAGAAATCCCTGTTTTTCCCCTAAAATATCGCTTATTTTCACAGAAATCCCTGTTTTTCCCCTAAAATATCGCTTATTTTCCTTGAAATCCCTGTTTTTCCCCTAAAATATCGCTTATTTTCACAGAAATCCCTGTTTTTCCCCTAAAATATCGCTTATTTTCACAGAAATCCCTGTTTTTCCCCTAAAATATCGCTTATATTCCTAGAAATCCCTGTTTTTCCCCTAAAATATCGCTCATTTTGATAGAAATCCCTGTTTTGCCCCTAAAATATCGCTTATTTTCACAGAAATCCCTGTTTTTCCCCTAAAATATCGCTTATTTTCACAGAAATCCCAATTTTTCCCCTAAAATATTGCTGATTTTCATAGAAATCCCTGTTTTTCCCCTTAAATATCGCTTGTTTTCACAGAAATCCCTGTTTTTCCCCTAAAATATCGCTTATTTTCACAGAAATCCCTGTTTTTCCCCTAAAATATCGCTTATTTTAACAGAAATCCCTGTTTTTCCCCTAAAATATCGCTTATTTTCACAGAAATCCCTGTTTTTCCCCTAAAATATCGCTGATTTTCATAGAAATCCCTGTTTTTCCCCTAAAATATCGCTTATTTTCACAGAAATCCCTGTTTTTCCCCTAAAATATCGCTTATTTTCACAGAAATCCCTGTTTTTCCCCTAAAATATCACTTATTTTCATAGAAATCCCTGTTTTTCCCCTTAAATATCGCTTATTTTCATAGAAATCCCTGTTTTTCCCCTAAAATATAGCTTATTTTCAAAGAAATCCCTGTTTTTCCCCTAAAATATCGCTTATTTTCCTAGAAATCCCTGTTTTTCCCCTAAAATATCGCTTATTTTCACAGAAATCCCTGTTTTTCCCCTAAAATATCGCTTATTTTCACAGAAATCCCTGTTTTTCCCCTAAAATATCGCTTATTTTCACAGAAATCCCTGTTTTTAACAAAAAATATCGCTTATTTTTACAGAAATCTCTGTTTTTCCCCCAAAATATCGCTTATTTTCACAGAAATCCCTGTTTTTCCCCTAAAATATCGCTTATTTTCACAGAAATCCCTGTTTTTCCCCTAAAATATCGCTTATTTTCACAGAAATCCCTGTTTTTCCCCTGAAATATCGCTTATTTTCATAGAAATCCCTGTTTTTCCCCTAAAATATCGCTCATTTTGATAGAAATCCCTGTTTTTCCCCTAAAATGTCGCTTATTTTCACAGAAATCCCTGTTTTTCCCCTAAAATATCGCTTATTTTCACAGAAATCCCTGTTTTTCCCCTAAAATATCGCTTATTTTCACAGAAATCCCTGTTTTTCCCCTAAAATATCGCTTATTTTCACAGAAATCCCTGTTCTTCCCCTAAAATATCGCTTATTTTCACAGAAATCCCTGTTTTTCCCCTAAAATATCGCTTATTTTCACATAAATCCCTGTTTTTCCACTTAAATATCGCTTATTTTCATAGAAATCCCTGTTTTTAACCTGAAATATCGCTTATTTTCACAGAAATCCCTGTTTTTCCCCTAAAATATCGCTTATTTTCACAGAAATCCCTGTTTTTCCCCTAAAATATCGCTGATTTTCACAGAAATCCCTGTTTTTCCCCTAAAATATCGCTGATTTTCACAGAAATCCCTGTTTTTCCCCTAAAATATCGCTTATTTTCACAGAAATCCCTGTTTTTCCCCTAAAATATCGCTTATTTTCACATAAATCCCTGTTTTTCCACTTAAATATCGCTTATTTTCATAGAAATCCCTGTTTTTAACCTGAAATATCGCTTATTTTCACAGAAATCCCTGTTTTTCCCCTAAAATATCGCTTATTTTCACAGAAATCCCTGTTTTTCCCCTTCAATATCGCTTATTTTCCATGAAATCCCTGTTTTTCCCCTAAAATATCGCTTATTTTCATAGAAATCCCTGTTTTTCCCCTAAAATATCGCTTATTTTCACAGAAATCCCTGTTTTTCCCTGAAATATCGCTTATTTTCACAGAAATCCTTGTTTTTCCCCTAAAATATCACTTATTTTCACAGAAATCCCTGTTTTTCCCCTAAAATATCGCTTATTTTCACAGAAATCCCTGTTTTTCCCCTAAAATATCGCTTATTTTCACAGAAATCCCTGTTTTTCCCCTAAAATATCGCTTATTTTCACAGAAATCCCTGTTTTTCCCCTAAAATATCGCTTATTTTCACAGAAATCCCTGTTTTTCCCCTAAAATATCGCTTATTTTCACAGAAATCCCTGTTTTTCCCCTAAAATATCGCTTACTTTCACAGAAATCCCTGTTTTTCCCCTAAAATATCGCTTATTTTCACAGAAATCCCTGTTTTTCCCCTAAAATATCGCTTATTTTCACAGAAATCCCCGTTTTTCCCCTAAAATATCGCTTATTTTCATAGAAATCCCTGTTTTTCCCCTTAAATATCGCTTATTTTCATAGAAATCCCTGTTTTTCCCATTAAATATCGCTTATTTTCAAAGAAATCCCTGTTTTTCCCCTAAAATATCGCTTATTTTCACAGAAATCCCTGTTTTTCCCCTAAAATATCGCTTATTTTCACAGAAATCCCTGTTTTTCCCCTAAAATATCGCTTATTTTCACAGAAATCTCTGTTTTTCCCCCAAAATATCGCTTATTTTCACAGAAATCCCTGTTTTTCCCCTAAAATATCGCTTATTTTCACAGAAATCCCTGTTTTTCCCCTAAAATATCGCTTATTTTCACAGAAATCCCTGTTTTTCCCCTGAAATATCGCTTATTTTCATAGAAATCCCTGTTTTTCCCCTAAAATATCGCTCATTTTGATAGAAATCCCTGTTTTTCCCCTAAAATGTCGCTTATTTTCACAGAAATCCCTGTTTTTCCCCTAAAATATCGCTTATTTTCACAGAAATCCCTGTTTTTCCCCTAAAATATCGCTTATTTTCACAGAAATCCCTGTTTTTCCCCTAAAATATCGCTTATTTTCACAGAAATCCCTGTTTTTCCCCTAAAATATCGCTTATTTTCACAGAAATCCCTGTTTTTCCCCTAAAATATCGCTTATTTTCACAGAAATCCCTGTTTTTCCACTTAAATATCGCTTATTTTCATAGAAATCCCTGTTTTTAACCTGAAATATCGCTTATTTTCACAGAAATCCCTGTTTTTCCCCTAAAATATCGCTTATTTTCACAGAAATCCCTGTTTTTCCCCTAAAATATCGCTGATTTTCACAGAAATCCCTGTTTTTCCCCTAAAATATCGCTTATTTTCACAGAAATCCCTGTTTTTCCCCTAAAATATCGCTTATTTTCACAGAAATCCCTGTTTTTCCCCTAAAATATCGCTTATTTTCACAGAAATCCCTGTTTTTCCCCTAAAATATCGCTGATTTTCATAGAAATCCCTGTTTTTAACCTGAAATATCGCTTATTTTCACAGAAATCCCTGTTTTTCCCCTAAAATATCGCTTATTTTCACAGAAATCCCTGTTTTTCCCCTAAAATATCGCTGATTTTCACAGAAATCCCTGTTTTTAACAAAAAATATCGCTTATTTTCACAGAAATCCCTGTTTTTCCCCTAAAATATCGCTTATTTTCACAGAAATCCCTTTTTTTCCCCTAAAATATCGCTTATTTTCATAGAAATCCCTGTTTTTCCCCTTAAATATCGCTTATTTTCACAGAAATCCCTGTTTTTCCCCTAAAATATCGCTTATTTTCACAGAAATCCCTGTTTTTCCCCTAAAATATCGCTTATTTTCACAGAAATCCCTGTTTTTCCCCTAAAATATCGCTGATTTTCACAGAAATCCCTGTTTTTCCCCTAAAATATCGCTTATTTTCACAGAAATCCCTGTTTTTCCCCTAAAATATCGCTTATTTTCACAGAAATCCCTGTTTTTCCCCTAAAATATCGCTTACTTTCACAGAAATCCCTGTTTTTCCCCTAAAATATCGCTTACTTTCACAGAAATCCCTGTTTTTCCCCTAAAATATCGCTTATTTTCACAGAAATCCCTGTTTTTCCCCTAAAATATCGCTTATTTTCACAGAAATCCCTGTTTTTCCCCTAAAATATCGCTTATTTTCACAGAAATCCCCGTTTTTCCCCTAAAATATCGCTTATTTTCATAGAAATCCCTGTTTTTCCCCTTAAATATCGCTTATTTTCATAGAAATCCCTGTTTTTCCCCTAAAATATAGCTTATTTTCAAAGAAATCCCTGTTTTTCCCCTAAAATATCGCTTATTTTCACAGAAATCCCTGTTTTTCCCCTAAAATATCGCTTATTTTCACAGAAATCCCTGTTTTTCCCCTAAAATATCGCTTATTTTCACAGAAATCCCTGTTTTTCCCCTAAAATATCGCTTATTGTCACAGAAATCCCTGTTTTTAACAAAAAATATCGCTTATTTTTACAGAAATCTCTGTTTTTCCCCCAAAATATCGCTTATTTTCACAGAAATCCCTGTTTTTCCCCTAAAATATCACTTATTTTCATAGAAATCCCTGTTTTTCCCCTTAAATATCGCTTATTTTCACAGAAATCCCTGTTTTTCCCCTAAAATATCGCTTATTTTCACAGAAATCCCTGTTTTTCCCCTAAAATATCGCTTATTTTCCTAGAAATCCCTGTTTTTCCCCTAAAATATCGCTGATTTTCATAGAAATCCCTGTTTTTCCCCTAAAATATCGCTTATTTTCACAGAAATCCCTGTTATTCCCCTAAAATGTCGCTTATTTTCACAGAAATCCCTGTTTTTCCCCTAAAATGTCGCTTATTTTCCTAGAAA
The DNA here is from genome assembly GCF_026119805.1 of Tympanuchus pallidicinctus. Lineage (NCBI taxonomy): Eukaryota > Metazoa > Chordata > Aves > Galliformes > Phasianidae > Tympanuchus > Tympanuchus pallidicinctus. Next base: position 31,478 of record NW_026294677.1, read on the forward strand.
TCCCTGTTTTTCCCCTAAAATATCGCTTATTTTCACAGAAATCCCTGTTTTTCCCCTAAAATATCGCTTATTTTCACAGAAATCCCTGTTTTTCCCCTAAAATATCGCTTATTTTCACAGAAATCCCTGTTTTTCCCCTAAAATATCTCTTATTTTCACAGAAATCCCTGTTTTTCCCCTGAAATATTGCTGATTTTCATAGAAATCCCTGTTTTTCCCCTAAAATATCGCTGATTTTCACAGAAATCCCTGTTTTTCCCCTAAAATATCGCTTATTTTCCTAGAAATCCCTGTTTTTCCCATTAAATATCGCTGATTTTCCTAGAAATCCCTGTTTTTCCCCTAAAATGTCGCTTATTTTCCTAGAAATCCCTGTTTTTCCCCTAAAATATCGCTTATTTTCACAGAAATCCCTGTTTTTCCCCTAAAATATCGCTTATTTTCACAGAAATCCCTGTTTTTCCCCTAAAATATCGCTTATTTTCACAGAAATCCCTGTTTTTCCCCTAAAATATCTCTTATTTTCACAGAAATCCCTGTTTTTCCCCTGAAATATTGCTGATTTTCATAGAAATCCCTGTTTTTCCCCTAAAATATCGCTGATTTTCACAGAAATCCCTGTTTTTCCCCTAAAATATCGCTTATTTTCCTAGAAATCCCTGTTTTTCCCATTAAATATCGCTGATTTTCCTAGAAATCCCTGTTTTTCCCCTAAAATATCGCTTATTTTCACAGAAATCCCTGTTTTTCCCCTAAAATATCGCTTATTTTCACAGAAATCCCTGTTTTTCCCCTAAAATATCACTCATTTTGATAGAAATCCCTGTTTTTCCCCTAAAATATCGCTTATTTTCACAGAAATCCCTGTTTTTCCCCTAAAATGTCGCTTATTTTCACAGAAATCCCTGTTTTTCCCCTAAAATGTCGCTTATTTTCACAGAAATCCCTGTTTTTCCCCTAAAATGTCGCTTATTTTCACAGAAATCCCTGTTTTTCCCCTAAAATGTCGCTTATTTTCACAGAAATCCCTGTTTTTCCCCTAAAATGTCGCTTATTTTCACAGAAATCCCTGTTTTTCCCCTAAAATATCGCTTATTTTCACATAAATCCCTGTTTTTCCCCCAAAATATCGCTTATTTTCACAGAAATCCCTGTTTTTCCCCTAAAATATCGCTTATTTTCACAGAAATCCCTGTTTTTCCCCTAAAATATCGCTTATTTTCACAGAAATCCCTGTTTTTCCCCTGAAATATCGCTTATTTTCATAGAAATCCCTCTTTTTCCCCTAAAATATAGCTTATTTTCAAAGAAATCCCTGTTTTTCCCCTAAAATATCGCTCATTTTCACAGAAATCCCTGTTTTTCCCCTAAAATATCGCTCATTTTCACAGAAATCCCTGTTTTTCCCCTAAAATATCGCTTATTTTCATAGAAATCCCTGTTTTTCCCCTAAAATATCGCTTATTTTCATAGAAATCCCTGTTTTTCCCCTAAAATATCGCTTATTTTCACAGAAATCCCTGTTTTTCCCCTAAAATATCGCTTATTTTCACAGAAATCCCTGTTTTTCCCCTAAAATATCGCTTATTTTCACAGAAATCCCTGTTTTTCCCCTAAAATATCGCTTATTTTCACAGAAATCCCTGTTTTTCCCCTAAAATATCGCTTATTTTCACAGAAATCCCTGTTTTTCCACTTAAATATCGCTTATTTTCATAGAAATCCCTGTTTTTAACCTGAAATATCGCTTATTTTCACAGAAATCCCTGTTTTTCCCCTAAAATATCGCTTATTTTCACAGAAATCCCTGTTTTTCCCCTAAAATATCGCTGATTTTCACAGAAATCCCTGTTTTTCCCCTAAAATATCGCTTATTTTCACAGAAATCCCTGTTTTTCCCCTAAAATATCGCTTATTTTCACAGAAATCCCTGTTTTTCCCCTAAAATATCGCTTATTTTCACAGAAATCCCTGTTTTTCCCCTAAAATATCGCTGATTTTCATAGAAATCCCTGTTTTTAACCTGAAATATCGCTTATTTTCACAGAAATCCCTGTTTTTCCCCTAAAATATCGCTTATTTTCACAGAAATCCCTGTTTTTCCCCTAAAATATCGCTGATTTTCACAGAAATCCCTGTTTTTAACAAAAAATATCGCTTATTTTCACAGAAATCCCTGTTTTTCCCCTAAAATATCGCTTATTTTCACAGAAATCCCTTTTTTTCCCCTAAAATATCGCTTATTTTCATAGAAATCCCTGTTTTTCCCCTTAAATATCGCTTATTTTCACAGAAATCCCTGTTTTTCCCCTAAAATATCGCTTATTTTCACAGAAATCCCTGTTTTTCCCCTAAAATATCGCTTATTTTCACAGAAATCCCTGTTTTTCCCCTAAAATATCGCTGATTTTCACAGAAATCCCTGTTTTTCCCCTAAAATATCGCTTATTTTCACAGAAATCCCTGTTTTTCCCCTAAAATATCGCTTATTTTCACAGAAATCCCTGTTTTTCCCCTAAAATATCGCTTACTTTCACAGAAATCCCTGTTTTTCCCCTAAAATATCGCTTACTTTCACAGAAATCCCTGTTTTTCCCCTAAAATATCGCTTATTTTCACAGAAATCCCTGTTTTTCCCCTAAAATATCGCTTATTTTCACAGAAATCCCTGTTTTTCCCCTAAAATATCGCTTATTTTCACAGAAATCCCCGTTTTTCCCCTAAAATATCGCTTATTTTCATAGAAATCCCTGTTTTTCCCCTTAAATATCGCTTATTTTCATAGAAATCCCTGTTTTTCCCCTAAAATATAGCTTATTTTCAAAGAAATCCCTGTTTTTCCCCTAAAATATCGCTTATTTTCACAGAAATCCCTGTTTTTCCCCTAAAATATCGCTTATTTTCACAGAAATCCCTGTTTTTCCCCTAAAATATCGCTTATTTTCACAGAAATCCCTGTTTTTCCCCTAAAATATCGCTTATTGTCACAGAAATCCCTGTTTTTAACAAAAAATATCGCTTATTTTTACAGAAATCTCTGTTTTTCCCCCAAAATATCGCTTATTTTCACAGAAATCCCTGTTTTTCCCCTAAAATATCACTTATTTTCATAGAAATCCCTGTTTTTCCCCTTAAATATCGCTTATTTTCACAGAAATCCCTGTTTTTCCCCTAAAATATCGCTTATTTTCACAGAAATCCCTGTTTTTCCCCTAAAATATCGCTTATTTTCCTAGAAATCCCTGTTTTTCCCCTAAAATATCGCTGATTTTCATAGAAATCCCTGTTTTTCCCCTAAAATATCGCTTATTTTCACAGAAATCCCTGTTATTCCCCTAAAATGTCGCTTATTTTCACAGAAATCCCTGTTTTTCCCCTAAAATGTCGCTTATTTTCCTAGAAATCCCTGTTTTTCCCCTAAAATATCGCTTATTTTCACAGAAATCCCTGTTTTTCCCCTAAAATATCGCTTATTTTCACAGAAATCCCTGTTTTTCCCCTAAAATATCGCTTATTTTCACAGAAATCCCTGTTTTTCCCCTAAAATATCTCTTATTTTCACAGAAATCCCTGTTTTTCCCCTGAAATATTGCTGATTTTCATAGAAATCCCTGTTTTTCCCCTAAAATATCGCTGATTTTCACAGAAATCCCTGTTTTTCCCCTAAAATATCGCTTATTTTCCTAGAAATCCCTGTTTTTCCCATTAAATATCGCTGATTTTCCTAGAAATCCCTGTTTTTCCCCTAAAATATCGCTTATTTTCACAGAAATCCCTGTTTTTCCCCTAAAATATCGCTTATTTTCACAGAAATCCCTGTTTTTCCCCTAAAATATCACTCATTTTGATAGAAATCCCTGTTTTTCCCCTAAAATATCGCTTATTTTCACAGAAATCCCTGTTTTTCCCCTAAAATATCGCTTATTTTCACAGAAATCCCTGTTTTTCCCCTAAAATGTCGCTTATTTTCACAGAAATCCCTGTTTTTCCCCTAAAATGTCGCTTATTTTCACAGAAATCCCTGTTTTTCCCCTAAAATGTCGCTTATTTTCACAGAAATCCCTGTTTTTCCCCTAAAATGTCGCTTATTTTCACAGAAATCCCTGTTTTTCCCCTAAAATGTCGCTTATTTTCACAGAAATCCCTGTTTTTCCCCTAAAATATCGCTTATTTTCACAGAAATCCCTGTTTTTAACAAAAAATATCGCTTATTTTCACAGAAATCCCTGTTTTTCCCCCAAAATATCGCTTATTTTCACAGAAATCCCTGTTTTTCCCCTAAAATATCGCTTATTTTCACAGAAATCCCTGTTTTTCCCCTAAAATATCGCTTATTTTCACAGAAATCCCTGTTTTTCCCCTGAAATATCGCTTATTTTCATAGAAATCCCTCTTTTTCCCCTAAAATATAGCTTATTTTCAAAGAAATCCCTGTTTTTCCCCTAAAATATCGCTCATTTTCACAGAAATCCCTGTTTTTCCCCTAAAATATCGCTCATTTTCACAGAAATCCCTGTTTTTCCCCTAAAATATCGCTTATTTTCATAGAAATCCCTGTTTTTCCCCTAAAATATCGCTTATTTTCACAGAAATCCCTGTTTTTCCCCTAAAATATCGCTTATTTTCACAGAAATCCCTGTTTTTCCCCTAAAATATCGCTTATTTTCACAGAAATCCCTGTTTTTCCCCTAAAATATCGCTTATTTTCACAGAAATCCCTGTTTTTCCCCTAAAATATCGCTTATTTTCACAGAAATCCCTGTTTTTCCCCTAAAATATCGCTTATTTTCACAGAAATCCCTGTTTTTCCCCTAAAATATCGCTTATTTTCACAGAAATCCCTGTTTTTCCCCTAAAATGTCGCTTATTTTCACATAAATCCCTGTTTTTCCCCTAAAATGTCGCTTATTTTCACAGAAATCCCTGTTTTTCCCCTAAAATATCGCTTATTTTCACAGAAATCCCTGTTCTTCCCCTAAAATATCGCTTATTTTCACAGAAATCCCTGTTTTTCCCCTAAAATATCGCTTATTTTCACATAAATCCCTGTTTTTCCACTTAAATATCGCTTATTTTCATAGAAATCCCTGTTTTTAACCTGAAATATCGCTTATTTTCACAGAAATCCCTGTTTTTCCCCTAAAATATCGCTTATTTTCACAGAAATCCCTGTTTTTCCCCTAAAATATCGCTTATTTTCACAGAAATCCCTGTTTTTCCCCTAAAATATCGCTTATTTTCACAGAAATCCCTGTTTTTCCCCTAAAATATCGCTTATTTTCACATAAATCCCTGTTTTTCCACTTAAATATCGCTTATTTTCACAGAAATCCCTGTTTTTCCCCTAAAATATCGCTTATTTTCACAGAAATCCCTGTTTTTCCCCTTCAATATCGCTTATTTTCCATGAAATCCCTGTTTTTCCCCTAAAATATCGCTTATTTTCATAGAAATCCCTGTTTTTCCCCTAAAATATCGCTTATTTTCACAGAAATCCCTGTTTTTCCCTGAAATATCGCTTATTTTCATAGAAATCCTTGTTTTTCCCCTAAAATATCACTTATTTTCACAGAAATCCCTGCTTTTCCCTTAAAATATCGCTTATTTTCACAGAAATCCCTGTTTTTCCCCTAAAATATCGCTTATTTTCACAGAAATCCCTGTTTTTCCCCTAAAATATCGCTTATTTTCACAGAAATCCCTGTTTTTCCCCTAAAATATCGCTTATTTTCACAGAAATCCCTGTTTTTCCCCTAAAATATCGCTTATTTTCACAGAAATCCCTGTTTTTCCCCTAAAATATCGCTTATTTTCACAGAAATCCCTGTTTTTCCCCTAAAATATCGCTTACTTTCACAGAAATCCCTGTTTTTCCCCTAAAATATCGCTTATTTTCACAGAAATCCCTGTTTTTCCCCTAAAATATCGCTTATTTTCACAGAAATCCCCGTTTTTCCCCTAAAATATCGCTTATTTTCACAGAAATCCCCGTTTTTCCCCTTAAATATCGCTTATTTTCATAGAAATCCCCGTTTTTCCCATTAAATATCGCTTATTTTCAAAGAAATCCCTGTTTTTCCCCTAAAATATCGCTTATTTTCACAGAAATCCCTGTTTTTCCCCTAAAATATCGCTTATTTTCACAGAAATCCCTGTTTTTCCCCTAAAATATCGCTTATTTTCACAGAAATCCCTGTTTTTCCCCTAAAATATCGCTTATTTTCACAGAAATCTCTGTTTTTCCCCCAAAATATCGCTTATTTTCACAGAAATCCCTGTTTTTCCCCTAAAATATCGCTTATTTTCACAGAAATCCCTGTTTTTCCCCTAAAATATCGCTTATTTTCACAGAAATCCCTGTTTTTCCCCTGAAATATCGCTTATTTTCATAGAAATCCCTGTTTTTCCCCTAAAATATCGCTCATTTTGATAGAAATCCCTGTTTTTCCCCTAAAATGTCGCTTATTTTCACAGAAATCCCTGTTTTTCCCCTAAAATATCGCTTATTTTCACAGAAATCCCTGTTTTTCCCCTAAAATATCGCTTATTTTCACAGAAATCCCTGTTTTTCCCCTAAAATATCGCTTATTTTCACAGAAATCCCTGTTTTTCCCCTAAAATATCGCTTATTTTCACAGAAAACCCTGTTTTTCCACTTAAATATCGCTTATTTTCATAGAAATCCCTGTTTTTAACCTGAAATATCGCTTATTTTCACAGAAATCCCTGTTTTTCCCCTAAAATATCGCTTATTTTCACAGAAATCCCTGTTTTTCCCCTAAAATATCGCTGATTTTCACAGAAATCCCTGTTTTTCCCCTAAAATATCGCTTATTTTCACAGAAATCCCTGTTTTTCCCCTAAAATATCGCTTATTTTCACAGAAATCCCTGTTTTTCCCCTAAAATATCGCTTATTTTCACAGAAATCCCTGTTTTTCCCCTAAAATATCGCTGATTTTCATAGAAATCCCTGTTTTTAACCTGAAATATCGCTTATTTTCACAGAAATCCCTGTTTTTCCCCTAAAATATCGCTTATTTTCACAGAAATCCCTGTTTTTCCCCTAAAATATCGCTGATTTTCACAGAAATCCCTGTTTTTCCCCTAAAATGTCGCTTATTTTCATAGAAATCCCTGTTTTTCCCCTAAAATATCGCTTATTTTCACAGAAATCCCTGTTTTTCCCTGAAATATCGCTTATTTTCATAGAAATCCCTGTTTTTCCCCTTAAATATCGCTTATTTTCACAGAAATCCCTGTTTTTCCCCTAAAATATCGCTTATTTTCACAGAAATCCCTGTTTTTCCCCTAAAATATCGCTTATTTTCACAGAAATCCCTGTTTTTCCCCTAAAATATCGCTTATTTTCACAGAAATCCCTGTTTTTCCCCTAAAATATCGCTTATTTTCACAGAAATCCCTGTTTTTCCCCTAAAATATCGCTTATTTTCACAGAAATCCCCGTTTTTCCCCTAAAATATCGCTTATTTTCACAGAAATCCCCGTTTTTCCCCTAAAATATCGCTTATTTTCACAGAAATCCCCGTTTTTCCCCTAAAATATCGCTTATTTTCACAGAAATCCCCGTTTTTCCCCTAAAATATCGCTTATTTTCACAGAAATCCCCGTTTTTCCCCTAAAATATCGCTTATTTTCATAGAAATCCCTGTTTTTCCCCTTAAATATCGCTTATTTTCATAGAAATCCCTGTTTTTCCCCTAAAATATAGCTTATTTTCAAAGAAATCCCTGTTTTTCCCCTAAAATATCGCTTATTTTCACAGAAATCCCTGTTTTTCCCCTAAAATATCGCTTATTTTCACAGAAATCCCTGTTTTTCCCCTAAAATATCGCTTATTTTCACAGAAATCCCTGTTTTTCCCCTAAAATATCGCTTATTTTCACAGAAATCCCTGTTTTTAACAAAAAATATCGCTTATTTTTACAGAAATCTCTGTTTTTCCCCCAAAATATCGCTTATTTTCACAGAAATCCCTGTTTTTCCCCTAAAATATCACTTATTTTCATAGAAATCCCTGTTTTTCCCCTTAAATATCGCTTATTTTCACAGAAATCCCTGTTTTTCCCCTTAAATATCGCTTATTTTCACAGAAATCCCTGTTTTTCCCCTAAAATATCGCTGATTTTCACAGAAATCCCTGTTTTTCCCCTAAAATATCGCTGATTTTCATAGAAATCCCTGTTTTTCCCCTAAAATATCGCTGATTTTCATAGAAATCCCTGTTATTCCCCTAAAATGTCGCTTATTTTCACAGAAATCCCTGTTTTTCCCCTAAAATGTCGCTTATTTTCCTAGAAATCCCTGTTTTTCCCCTAAAATATCGCTTATTTTCACAGAAATCCCTGTTTTTCCCCTAAAATATCGCTTATTTTCACAGAAATCCCTGTTTTTCCCCTAAAATATCGCTTATTTTCACAGAAATCCCTGTTTTTCCCCTAAAATATCTCTTATTTTCACAGAAATCCCTGTTTTTCCCCTGAAATATCTCTTATTTTCACAGAAATCCCTGTTTTTCCCCTGAAATATTGCTGATTTTCATAGAAATCCCTGTTTTTCCCCTAAAATATCGCTGATTTTCACAGAAATCCCTGTTTTTCCCCTAAAATATCGCTTATTTTCCTAGAAATCCCTGTTTTTCCCCTAAAATATCGCTTATTTTCACAGAAATCCCTGTTTTTCCCCTAAAATATCGCTTATTTTCACAGAAATCCCTGTTTTTCCCCTAAAATATCGCTTATTTTCACAGAAATCCCTGTTTTTCCCCTAAAATATCGCTTATTTTCACAGAAATCCCTGTTTTTCCCCTAAAATATCACTCATTTTGATAGAAATCCCTGTTTTTCCCCTAAAATATCGCTTATTTTCACAGAAATCCCTGTTTTTCCCCTAAAATGTCGCTTATTTTCACAGAAATCCCTGTTTTTCCCCTAAAATGTCGCTTATTTTCACAGAAATCCCTGTTTTTCCCCTAAAATGTCGCTTATTTTCACAGAAATCCCTGTTTTTCCCCTAAAATGTCGCTTATTTTCACAGAAATCCCTGTTTTTCCCCTAAAATATCGCTTATTTTCACAGAAATCCCTGTTTTTAACAAAAAATATCGCTTATTTTCACAGAAATCTCTGTTTTTCCCCCAAAATATCGCTTATTTTCACAGAAATCCCTGTTTTTCCCCTAAAATATCGCTTATTTTCACAGAAATCCCTGTTTTTCCCCTAAAATATCGCTTATTTTCACAGAAATCCCTGTTTTTCCCCTGAAATATCGCTTATTTTCATAGAAATCCCTCTTTTTCCCCTAAAATATAGCTTATTTTCAAAGAAATCCCTGTTTTTCCCCTAAAATATCGCTTATTTTCACAGAAATCCCTGTTTTTCCCCTAAAATATCGCTCATTTTGATAGCAATCCCTGTTTTTCCCCTAAAATATCGCTTATTTTCACAGAAATCCCTGTTTTTCCCCTAAAATATCGCTTATTTTCACAGAAATCCCTGTTTTTCCCCTAAAATATCGCTTATTTTCACAGAAATCCCTGTTTTTCCCCTAAAATATCGCTTATTTTCACAGAAATCCCTGTTTTTCCCCTTCAATATCGCTTATTTTCACAGAAATCCCTGTTTTTCCCCTAAAATATCGCTTATTTTCACAGAAATCCCTGTTTTTCCCCTAAAATATCGCTTATTTTCACAGAAATCCCTGTTTTTCCCCTAAAATATCGCTTATTTTCACAGAAATCCCTGTTTTGCCCCTAAAATATCGCTTATTTTCCTAGAAATCCCTGTTTTTCCCCTAAAATATCGCTTATTTTCACAGAAATCCCTGTTTTTCCCCTAAAATATCGCTTATTTTCACATAAATCCCTGTTTTTCCCCTAAAATATCGCTTATTTTCATAGAAATCCCTGTTTTTCCCCTAAAATATCGCTGATTTTCACAGAAATCCCTATTTTTCCCCTAAAATATCGCTTATTTTCACAGAAATCCCTGTTTTTCCCCTAAAATATCGCTTATTTTACTAGAAATCCCTGTTTTTCCCCTAAAATATCGCTCATTTTCACAGAAATCCCTGTTTTTCCCCTAAAATATCGCTTATTTTCACAGAAATCCGTTTTTCCCATAAAATATCGCTTATTTTCCTAGAAATCCCTGTTTTTCCCCTTAAATATCGCTTATTTTCACAGAAATCCCTGTTTTTCCCCTAAAATATCGCTTATTTTCACAGAAATCCCTGTTTTTCCCCTAAAATATCGCTTATTTTCACAGAAATCCCTGTTTTTCCCCTAAAATATCGCTTATTTTCATAGAAATCCCTGTTTTTCCCATTAAATATCGCTTATTTTCACAGAAATCCCTGTTTTTCCCCTAAAATATCACTTATTTTCATAGAAATCCCTGTTTTTCCCCTTAAATATCGCTTATTTTCACAGAAATCCCTGTTTTTCCCCTAAAATATCACTTATTTTCACAGAAATCCCTGTTTTTCCCCTAAAATATCGCTTATTTTCACAGAAATCCCTGTTTTTCCCCTAAAATATCGCTTATTTTCACAGAAATCCCTGTTTTTCCCCTAAAATATCGCTTATTTTCACAGAAATCCCTGTTTTTCCCCTAAAATATCGCTTATTTTCACAGAAATCCCTGTTTTTCCCCTAAAGTATCACTTATTTTCAAAGAAATCCCTGTTTTTCCAATAAAATATCGCTTATTTTCATAGAAATCCCTGTTTTTCCCCTTAAATATCGCTTATTTTCATAGAAATCCCTGTTTTTAACCTAAAATATCGCTTATTTTCACAGTAATCCCTGTTTTTAACCAAAAATATCGCTTATTTTCACAGAAATCCCTGTTTTTCCCCTAAAATGTCGCTTATTTTCACAGAAATCCCTGTTTTTCCCCTAAAATATCGCTTATTTTCACAGAAATCCCTGTTTTTCCCCTAAAATATCGCTTATCTTCATAGAAATCCCTGTTTTTCCCCTAAAATATCGCTTATTTTCACTGAAATCCCTGTTTTTCCCCTAAAATATCGCTTATTTTCACAGAAATCCCTGTTTTTCCCCTAAAATATCGCTTATTTTCACAGAAATCCCTGTTTTTCCCCTTAAATATCGCTCATTTTGATAGAAATCCCTGTTTTTCCCCTAAAATATAGCTTATTTTCAAAGAAATCCCTGTTTTTCCCCTAAAATATCGCTTATTTTCACAGAAATCCCTGTTTTTCCCCTAAAATATCGCTTATTTTCACAGAAATCCCTGTTTTTCCCCTAAAATATCGCTTATTTTCACAGAAATCCCTGTTTTTCCCCTAAAATATCGCTTATTTTCACAGAAATCCCTGTTTTTAACAAAAAATATCGCTTATTTTTACAGAAATCTCTGTTTTTCCCCCAAAATATCGCTTATTTTCACAGAAATCCCTGTTTTTCCCCTAAAATATCACTTATTTTCATAGAAATCCCTGTTTTTCCCCTTAAATATCGCTTATTTTCACAGAAATCCCTGTTTTTCCCCTAAAATATCGCTTATTTTCACAGAAATCCCTGTTTTTCCCCTGAAATATCGCTTATTTTCACAGAAATCCCTGTTTTTCCCCTAAAATATCGCTGATTTTCATAGAAATCCCTGTTTTTCCCCTAAAATATCGCTTATTTTCACAGAAATCCCTGTTATTCCCCTAAAATGTCGCTTATTTTCACAGAAATCCCTGTTTTTCCCCTAAAATGTCGCTTATTTTCATAGAAATCCCTGTTTTTCCCCTAAAATATCGCTTATTTTCACAGAAATCCCTGTTTTTCCCCTAAAATATCGCTTATTTTCACAGAAATCCCTGTTTTTCCCCTAAAATATCGCTTATTTTCACAGAAATCCCTGTTTTTCCCCTAAAATATCGCTTATTTTCACAGAAATCCCTGTTTTTCCCCTGAAATATTGCTGATTTTCATAGAAATCCCTGTTTTTCCCCTAAAATATCGCTGATTTTCACAGAAATCCCTGTTTTTCCCCTAAAATATCGCTTATTTTCCTAGAAATCCCTGTTTTTCCCATTAAATATCGCTGATTTTCCTAGAAATCCCTGTTTTTCCCCTAAAATATCGCTTATTTTCACAGAAATCCCTGTTTTTCCCCTAAAATATCGCTTATTTTCACAGAAATCCCTGTTTTTCCCCTAAAATATCGCTTATTTTCACAGAAATCCCTGTTTTTCCCCTAAAATATCACTCATTTTGATAGAAATCCCTGTTTTTCCCCTAAAATATCGCTTATTTTCACAGAAATCCCTGTTTTTCCCCTAAAATATCGCTTATTTTCACAGAAATCCCTGTTTTTCCCCTAAAATATCGCTTATTTTCACAGAAATCCCTGTTTTTCCCCTAAAATGTCGCTTATTTTCACAGAAATCCCTGTTTTTCCCCTAAAATGTCGCTTATTTTCACAGAAATCCCTGTTTTTCCCCTAAAATGTCGCTTATTTTCACAGAAATCCCTGTTTTTCCCCTAAAATGTCGCTTATTTTCACAGAAATCCCTGTTTTTCCCCTAAAATATCGCTTATTTTCACAGAAATCCCTGTTTTTAACAAAAAATATCGCTTATTTTCACAGAAATCTCTGTTTTTCCCCCAAAATATCGCTTATTTTCACAGAAATCCCTGTTTTTCCCCTAAAATATCGCTTATTTTCACAGAAATCCCTGTTTTTCCCCTAAAATATCGCTTATTTTCACAGAAATCCCTGTTTTTCCCCTGAAATATCGCTTATTTTCATAGAAATCCCTCTTTTTCCCCTAAAATATAGCTTATTTTCAAAGAAATCCCTGTTTTTCCCCTAAAATATCGCTTATTTTCACAGAAATCCCTGTTTTTCCCCTAAAATATCGCTCATTTTGATAGCAATCCCTGTTTTTCCCCTAAAATATCGCTTATTTTCACAGAAATCCCTGTTTTTCCCCTAAAATATCGCTTATTTTCACAGAAATCCCTGTTTTTCCCCTAAAATATCGCTTATTTTCACAGAAATCCCTGTTTTTCCCCTTCAATATCGCTTATTTTCACAGAAATCCCTGTTTTTCCCCTAAAATATCGCTTATTTTCACAGAAATCCCTGTTTTTCCCCTAAAATATCGCTTATTTTCACAGAAATCCCTGTTTTTCCCCTAAAATATCGCCTATTTTCACAGAAATCCCTGTTTTGCCCCTAAAATATCGCTTATTTTCCTAGAAATCCCTGTTTTTCCCCTAAAATATCGCTTATTTTCACAGAAATCCCTGTTTTTCCCCTAAAATATCGCTTATTTTCACATAAATCCCTGTTTTTCCCCTAAAATATCGCTTATTTTCATAGAAATCCCTGTTTTTCCCCTAAAATATCGCTGATTTTCACAGAAATCCCTATTTTTCCCCTAAAATATCGCTTATTTTCACAGAAATCCCTGTTTTTCCCCTAAAATATCGCTTATTTTACTAGAAATCCCTGTTTTTCCCCTAAAATATCGCTCATTTTCACAGAAATCCCTGTTTTTCCCCTAAAATATCGCTTATTTTCACAGAAATCCGTTTTTCCCATAAAATATCGCTTATTTTCCTAGAAATCCCTGTTTTGCCCCTTAAATATCGCTTATTTTCACAGAAATCCCTGTTTTTCCCCTAAAATATCGCTTATTTTCACAGAAATCCCTGTTTTTCCCCTAAAATATCGCTTATTTTCACAGAAATCCCTGTTTTTCCCCTAAAATATCGCTTATTTTCATAGAAATCCCTGTTTTTCCCATTAAATATCGCTTATTTTCACAGAAATCCCTGTTTTTCCCCTAAAATATCACTTATTTTCATAGAAATCCCTGTTTTTCCCCTTAAATATCGCTTATTTTCACAGAAATCCCTGTTTTTCCCCTAAAATATCGCTTATTTTCACAGAAATCCCTGTTTTTCCCCTAAAATATCGCTTATTTTCACAGAAATCCCTGTTTTTCCCCTAAAATATCGCTTATTTTCACAGAAATCCCTGTTTTTCCCCTAAAATATCGCTTATTTTCACAGAAATCCCTGTTTTTCCCCTAAAATATCGCTTATTTTCACAGAAATCCCTGTTTTTCCCCTAAAGTATCACTTATTTTCAAAGAAATCCCTGTTTTTCCAATAAAATATCGCTTATTTTCATAGAAATCCCTGTTTTTCCCCTTAAATATCGCTTATTTTCATAGAAATCCCTGTTTTTAACCTAAAATATCGCTTATTTTCACAGTAATCCCTGTTTTTAACCAAAAATATCGCTTATTTTCACAGAAATCCCTGTTTTTCCCCTAAAATGTCGCTTATTTTCACAGAAATCCCTGTTTTTCCCCTAAAATATCGCTTATTTTCACAGAAATCCCTGTTTTTCCCCTAAAATATCGCTTATCTTCATAGAAATCCCTGTTTTTCCCCTAAAATATCGCTTATTTTCACTGAAATCCCTGTTTTTCCCCTAAAATATCGCTTATTTTCACAGAAATCCCTGTTTTTCCCCTAAAATATCGCTTATTTTCACAGAAATCCCTGTTTTTCCCCTTAAATATCGCTCATTTTGATAGAAATCCCTGTTTTTCCCCTAAAATATCGCTTATTTTCACAGAAATCCCTGTTTTTCCCCTAAAATATCGCTTATTTTCTCTGAAATCCCTGTTTTTCCCCTAAAATATCGCTTATTTTCACAGAAATCCCTGTTTTTCCCCTAAAATATCGCTTGTTTTCACAGAAATCCCTGTTTTTCCCCTAAAATATCGCTTATTTTCACAGAAATCCCTGTTTTTCCCCTAAAATATCGCTTATTTTAACAGAAATCCCTGTTTTTCCCCTAAAATATCGCTGATTTTCATAGAAATCCCTGTTTTTCCCCTAAAATATCGCTTATTTTCACAGAAATCCCTGTTTTTCCCCTAAAATATCTCTTATTTTCACAGAAATCCCAGTTTTTCCCCTAAAATATCACTTATTTTCATAGAAATCCCTGTTTTTCCCCTTAAATATCGCTTATTTTCATAGAAATCCCTGTTTTTCCCCTAAAATATAGCTTATTTTCAAAGAAATCCCTGTTTTTCCCCTAAAATATCGCTTATTTTCCTAGAAATCCCTGTTTTTCCCCTAAAATATCGCTTATTTTCACAGAAATCCCTGTTTTTCCCCTAAAATATCGCTTATTTTCACAGAAATCCCTGTTTTTCCCATTAAATATCGCTTATTTTCACAGAAATCCCTGTTTTTAACAAAAAATATCGCTTATTTTTACAGAAATCTCTGTTTTTCCCCCAAAATATCGCTTATTTTCACAGAAATCCCTGTTTTTCCCCTAAAATATCGCTTATTTTCACAGAAATCCCTGTTTTTCCCCTGAAATATCGCTTATTTTCATAGAAATCCCTGTTTTTCCCCTAAAATATCGCTCATTTTGATAGAAATCTCTGTTTTTCCCCTAAAATGTCGCTTATTTTCACAGAAATCCCTGTTTTTAACAAAAAATATCGCTTATTTTCACAGAAATCCCTGTTTTTCCCCTAAAATATCGCTTATTTTCACAGAAATCCCTGTTTTTCCCCTAAAATATCGCTTGTTTTCACAGAAATCCCTGTTTTTCCCCTAAAATATCGCTTATTTTCACAGAAATCCCTGTTTTTCCCCTAAAATATCGCTCATTTTCACAGAAATCCCTGTTTTTCCCCTAAAATATCGCTTATTTTCACATAAATCCCTGTTTTTCCACTTAAATATCGCTTATTTTCATAGAAATCCCTGTTTTTAACCTGAAATATCGCTTATTTTCACAGAAATCCCTGTTTTTCCCCTAAAATATCGCTTATTTTCACAGAAATCCCTGTTTTTCCCCTAAAATATCGCTGATTTTCACAGAAATCCCTGTTTTTCCCCTAAAATGTCGCTTATTTTCCTAGAAATCCCTGTTTTTCCCCTAAAATATCGCTTATTTTCACAGAAATCCCTGTTTTTCCCTGAAATATCGCTTATTTTCATAGAAATCCCTGTTTTTCCCCTTAAATATCGCTTATTTTCACAGAAATCCCTGTTTTTCCCCTAAAATATCGCTTATTTTCACAGAAATCCCTGTTTTTCCCCTAAAATATCGCTCATTTTCACAGAAATCCCTGTTTTTCCCCTAAAATATCGCTCATTTTCACAGAAATCCCTGTTTTTCCCCTAAAATATCGCTTATTTTCACAGAAATCCCTGTTTTTCCCCTTCAATATCGCTTATTTTCACAGAAATCCCTGTTTTTCCCCTAAAATATCGCTTATTTTCATAGAAATCCCTGTTTTTCCCCTAAAATATCGCTTACTTTCACAGAAATCCCTGTTTTTCCCCTAAAATATCGCTTATTTTCACAGAAATCCCTGTTTTTCCCATTAAATATCGCTTATTTTCACAGAAATCCCTGTTTTTCCCCTTAAATATCGCTCATTTTGATAGAAATCCATGTTTTTCCCCTAAAATATCGCTTATTTTCACAGAAATCCCTGTTTTTCCCATAAAACATCGCTTATTTTCACAGAAATCCCTGTTTTTCCCCTAAAATATCGCTTATTTTCACAGAAATCCCTGTTTTTCCCCTAAAATGTCGCTTATTTTCACAGAAATCCCTGTTTTTCCCCTAAAATGTCGCTTATTTTCACAGAAATCCCTGTTTTTCCCCTAAAATGTCGCTTATTTTCACAGAAATCCCTGTTTTTCCCCTAAAATATCGCTTATTTTCACAGAAATCCCTGTTTTTCCCCTAAAATATCGCTTATTTTCACAGAAATCCCTGTTTTTCCCCTAAAATATCGCTTATTTTCACAGAAATCCCTGTTTTTCCCCTAAAATATCGCTTATTTTCCTAGAAATCCCTGTTTTTCCCCTAAAATATCGCTGATTTTCATAGAAATCCCTGTTTTTCCCCTAAAATATCGCTTATTTTCACAGAAATCCCTGTTTTTCCCATTAAATACCGCTTATTTTCACAGAAATCCCTGTTATTCCCCTAAAATGTCGCTTATTTTCACAGAAATCCCTGTTTTTCCCCTAAATTATCGCTTATTTTCCTAGAAATCCCTGTTTTTCCCCTAAAATATCGCTTATTTTCACAGAAATCCCTGTTTTTCCCCTAAAATATCGCTTATTTTCACAGAAATCCCTGTTTTTCCCCTAAAATATCGCTTATTTTCACAGAAATCTCTGTTTTTAACAAAAAATATCGCTTATTTTCACAGAAATCCCTGTTTTTCCCCTGAAATATTGCTGATTTTCATAGAAATCCCTGTTTTTCCCCTAAAATATCGCTGATTTTCACAGAAATCCGTTTTTCCCCTAAAATATCGCTTATTTTCACAGAAATCCCTGTTTTTCCCATTAAATATCGCTTATTTTCATAGAAATCCCTGTTTTTCCCCTAAAATATCGCTTATTTTCACAGAAATCCCTGTTTTTCCCCTAAAATATCGCTCATTTTCACAGAAATCCCTGTTTTTCCCCTAAAATATCGCTCATTTTCACAGAAATCCCTGTTTTTCCCCTAAAATATCGCTCATTTTCACAGAAATCCCTGTTTTTCCCCTAAAATATCGCTTATTTTCACAGAAATCCCTGTTTTTCCCCTAAAATGTCGCTTATTTTCACAGAAATCCCTGTTTTTCCCCTAAAATGTCGCTTATTTTCACAGAAATCCCTGTTTTTCCCCTAAAATGTCGCTTATTTTCACAGAAATCCCTGTTTTTCCCCTAAAATGTCGCTTATTTTCACAGAAATCCCTGTTTTTCCCCTAAAATATCGCTTATTTTCACAGAAATCCCTGTTTTTAACAAAAAATATCGCTTATTTTCACAGAAATCTCTGTTTTTCCCCCAAAATATCGCTTATTTTCACAGAAATCCCTGTTTTTCCCCTAAAATATCTCTTATTTTCACAGAAATCCCTGTTTTTCCCCTAAAATATCGCTTATTTTCACAGAAATCCCTGTTTTTCCCCTGAAATGTCGCTTATTTTCATAGAAATCCCTGTTTTTCCCCTAAAATATAGCTTATTTTCAAAGAAATCCCTGTTTTTCCCCTAAAATATCGCTTATTTTCCTAGAAATCCCTGTTTTTCCCCTAAAATATCGCTCATTTTGATAGCAATCCCTGTTTTTCCCCTAAAATATCGCTTATTTTCACAGAAATCCCTGTTTTTCCCCTAAAATATCGCTTATTTTCCATGAAATCCCTGTTTTTCCCCTAAAATATCGCTTATTTTCACAGAAATCCCTGTTTTTCCCCTAAAATATCGCTTATTTTCACAGAAATCCCTGTTTTTCCCCTAAAATATCGCTTATTTTCACAGAAATCCCTGTTTTTCCCCTAAAATATCGCTTATTTTCACAGAAATCCCTGTTTTTCCCCTAAAATATCGCTTATTTTCACAGAAATCCCTGTTTTTCCCCTAAAATATCGCTTATTTTCACAGAAATCCCTGTTTTGCCCCTAAAATATCGCTTATTTTCACAGAAATCCCTGTTTTTCCCCTAAAATATCGCTTATTTTCACAGAAATCCCTGTTTTTAACAAAAAATATCGCTTATTTTTACAGAAATCTCTGTTTTTCCCCTAAAATATCGCTTATTTTCACAGAAATCCCTGTTTTTCCCCTAAAATATCGCTTATTTTCACAGAAATCCCTGTTTTTCCCCTAAAATATCACTTATTTTCACAGAAATCCCTGTTTTTCCCCTGAAATATCGCTTATTTTCATAGAAATCCCTGTTTTTCCCCTAAAATATCGCTCATTTTGATAGAAATCCCTGTTTTTCCCCTAAAATGTCGCTCATTTTCACAGAAATCCCTGTTTTTCCCCTAAAATATCGCTTATTTTCACAGAAATCCCTGTTTTTCCCCTAAAATATCGCTTATTTTCACAGAAATCCCTGTTTTTCCCCTAAAATATCGCTTATTTTCACAGAAATCCCTGTTTTTCCCCTAAAATATCGCTTATTTTCACAGAAATCCCTGTTTTTCCCCTAAAATATCGCTTATTTTCACAGAAATCCCTGTTTTTCCCCTAAAATATCGCTTATTTTCACATAAATCCCTGTTTTTCCACTTAAATATCGCTTATTTTCATAGAAATCCCTGTTTTTAACCTGAAATATCGCTTATTTTCACAGAAATCCCTGTTTTTCCCCTAAAATATCGCTGATTTTCACAGAAATCCCTGTTTTTCCCCTAAAATATCGCTTATTTTCATAGAAATCCCTGTTTTTCCCCTAAAATATCGCTTATTTTCCTAGAAATCCCTGTTTTTCCCTGAAATATCGCTTATTTTCACAGAAATCCCTGTTTTTCCCCTAAAATATCGCTTATTTTCACAGAAATCCCTGTTTTTCCCCTAAAATGTCGCTTATTTTCCTAGAAATCCCTGGTTTTCCCCTAAAATATCGCTCATTTTCACAGAAATCCCTGTTTTTCCCCTAAAATATCGCTTATTTTCACAGAAATCCCTGTTTTTCCCCTTCAATATCGCTTATTTTCCATGAAATCCCTGTTTTTCCCCTAAAATATCGCTTATTTTCCATGAAATCCCTGTTTTTCCCCTAAAATATCGCTTATTTTCACAGAAATCCCTGTTTTTCCCCTAAAATATCGCTTATTTTCACAGAAATCCCTGTTTTTCCCCTAAAATATCGCTTATTTTCACAGAAAACCCTGTTTTTCCCCTTAAATATCGCTCATTTTGATAGAAATCCATGTTTTTCCCCTAAAATGTCACTTATTTTCACAGAAATCCCTGTTTTTAACCTGAAATATTGCTGATTTTCATAGAAATCCCTGTTTTTCCCCTAAAATATCGCTTGTTCTCACAGAAATCCCTGTTTTTCCCCTAAAATATCGCTTATTTTCACAGAAATCCCTGTTTTTCCCCTAAAATATCGCTTATTTTCACAGAAATCCCTGTTTTTCCCCTAAAATATCGCTGATTTTCATAGAAATCCCTGTTTTTCCCCTAAAATATCGCTTATTTTCACAGAAATCCCTGTTTTTCCCCTAAAATATCGCTTATTTTCACAGAAATCCCTGTTTTTCCCCTAAAATATCGCTTATTTTCCTAGAAATCCCTGTTTTTCCCCTAAAATATCGCTTATTTTCACAGAAATCCCTGTTTTTCCCCTAAAATATCGCTTATTTTCCTAGAAATCCCTGTTTTTCCCCTAAAATATCGCTGATTTTCATAGAAATCCCTGTTTTTCCCCTAAAATATCGCTTATTTTCACAGAAATCCCTGTTTTTCCCATTAAATATCGCTTGTTTTCACAGAAATCCCTGTTTTTCCCCTAAAATATCGCTTATTTTCCTAGAAATCCCTGTTTTTCCCCTAAAATATCGCTTATTTTCACAGAAATCCCTGTTTTTCCCCTAAAATATCGCTTATTTTCACAGAAATCCCTGTTTTTCCCCTAAAATATCGCTTATTTTCACAGAAATCTCTGTTTTTAACAAAAAATATCGCTTATTTTCACAGAAATCCCTGTTTTTCCCCTGAAATATTGCTGATTTTCATAGAAATCCCTGTTTTTCCCCTAAAATATCGCTGATTTTCACAGAAATCCGTTTTTCCCCTAAAATATCGCTTATTTTCCTAGAAATCCCTGTTTTTCCCCTAAAATATCGCTTATTTTCCTAGAAATCCCTGTTTTTCCCCTAAAATATCGCTTATTTTCCTAGAAATCCCTGTTTTTCCCCTAAAATATCGCTTATTTTCACAGAAATCCCTGTTTTTCCCCTAAAATATCACTCATTTTCACAGAAATCCCTGTTTTTCCCCTAAAATATCGCTTATTTTCACAGAAATCCCTGTTTTTCCCCTAAAATGTCGCTTATTTTCACAGAAATCCCTGTTTTTCCCCTAAAATGTCGCTTATTTTCACAGAAATCCCTGTTTTTCCCCTAAAATGTCGCTTATTTTCACAGAAATCCCTGTTTTTCCCCTAAAATGTCGCTTATTTTCACAGAAATC